>NC_048573.1:65840508-66140508 GCF_013265735.2 Oncorhynchus mykiss
GCCCTCTCTCCTCTAGCCCTCTCTCCTCTAGCCCTCTCTCCTTCAGCCCTCTCTCCTCTAGCTCTCTCTCCTTCAGCCCTCTCTCCTCTAGCCCTCTAGCCCTCTCTCCTTCAGCCCTCTCTCCTCTAGCCATCTCTCCTTCAGCCCTCTCTCCTCTAGCCCTCTCTCCTTCAGCCCTCTCTATTCTAGCCCTCTCTCCTTCAGCCCTCTCTCCTTCAGCCCTCTCTATTCTAGCCCTCTCTCCTTCAGCCCTCTCTCCTCTAGCCATCTCTCCTCTAGCCCTCTCTCCTTCAGCCCTCTCTCCTCTAGCCATCTCTCCTCTAGCCCTCTCTCCTTCAGCCCTCTCTCCTCTAGCCCTCTCTCCTTCAGCCCTCTCTCCTCTAGCCCTCTCTCCTCTAGCCCTCTCTCCTTCAGCCCTCTCTCCGCTAGCCATCTCTCCTCTAGCCCTCTCTCCTCTAGCCCTCTCTCCTCTAGCCCTCTCTCCTCTAGCCCTCTCTCCGTCAGCCCTCTCTCCTCTAGCCCTCTCTCCTCTAGCCATCTCTCCTTCAGCCCTCTCTCCTCTAGCCCTCTCTCCTTCAGCCCTCTCTCCTCTAGCCCTCTCTCCTCTAGCCCTCACTCCATCAGCCCTCTCTCCTTCAGCCCTCTCCCCTTCAGCCCTCTCTCCTCTAGCCCTCTATCCTTCAGCCCTCTCTCCTCTAGCCCTCTCTCCTCTAGCCCTCTCTCCTTCAGCCCTCTCTCCTCTATCCCTCTCCACTTCAGCCCTCTTTATTCTAGCCCTCTCTCCTTCAGCCCTCTATCCTTTAGCCCTCTCCCCTTCAGCCCTCTCTCCTCTAGCCCTCTATCCTTTAGCCCTCTCTCCTTCAGCCCTCTCTATTCTAAACCTCTCTCCTTCAGCCCTCTCTCCTCTAGCCCTCTCCCCTTCAGCCCTCTCTCCTCTAGCCCTCTCTCCTCTAGCCCTCTCTCCTTCAGCCCTCTCTCCTCTAGCCATCTCTCCTTCAGCCCTCTCTCCTCTAGCCATCTCTCCTCTAGCCCTCTCTCCTTCAGCCCTCTCTCCTCTAGCCCTCTCTCCTTCAGCCCTCTCTCCTCTAGCCCTCTCTCCTCTAGCCCTCTCTCCTTCAGCCCTCTCTCCTCTAGTCATCTCTCCTCTAGCCCTCTCTCCTCTAGCCCTCTCTCCTCTAGCCCACTCTCCTTCAGCCCTCTCTCCTCTAGCCCTCTCTCATCTAGCCATCTCTCCTTCAGCCCTCTCTCCTCTAGCCCTCTCTCCTTCAGCCCTCCCTCCTCTAGCCCTCTCTCCTCTAGCCCTCTCTCCTTCAGCCCTCTCCCCTTCAGCCCTCTCTCCTCTAGCCCTCTATCCTTCAGCCCTCTCTCCTCTAGCCCTCTCTCCTCTAGCCCTGTCTCCTTCAGCCCTCTCTCCTCTATACCTCTCCACTTCAGCCCTCTCTATTCTAGCCCTCTCTCCTTCAGCCCTCTATCCTTTAGCCCTCTCCCCTTCAGCCCTCACTCCTCTAGCCCTCTATCCTTTAGCCCTCTCTCCTTCAGCCCTCTCTATTCTAGCCCTCTCTCCTTCAGTCCTCTCTCCTCTAGCCCTCTCTCCTTCAGCCCTCTCTCCTCTAGCCCTCTCTCCTCTAGCCCTCACTCCTTTAGCCCTCTCTCCTTCAGCCCTCTCTATTCTAGCCCTCTCTCCTTCAGCCCTCTCTCCTCTAGCCCTCTCTCCTTCAGCCCTCTCTCCTCTAGCCCTCTCTCCTCTAGCCCTCTCTCCTCTAGGCCTCTCTCCTCTAGCCATCTCTCCTTCAGCCCTCTCTCCTCTAGCCCTCTCTCCTCTAGCCCTCTCTCCTCTAGCCCTCTCTCCTTCAGCCCTCTCTCCTCTAGCCATCTCTCCTTCAGCCCTCTCTCCTCTAGCCATCTCTCCTCTAGCCCTCTCTCCTTCAGCCCTCTCTCCTCTAGCCCTCTCTCCTCTAGCCCTCTCTCCTTCAGCCCTCTCTCCTCTAGTCATCTCTCCTCTAGCCCTCTCTCCTCTAGCCCTCTCTCCTCTAGCCCACTCTCCTTCAGCCCTCTCTCCTCTAGCCCTCTCTCATCTAGCCATCTCTCCTTCAGCCCTCTCTCCTCTAGCCCTCTCTCCTTCAGCCCTCCCTCCTCTAGCCCTCTCTCCTCTAGCCCTCTCTCCTTCAGCCCTCTCCCCTTCAGCCCTCTCTCCTCTAGCCCTCTATCCTTCAGCCCTCTCTCCTCTAGCCCTCTCTCCTCTAGCCCTGTCTCCTTCAGCCCTCTCTCCTCTATACCTCTCCACTTCAGCCCTCTCTATTCTAGCCCTCTCTCCTTCAGCCCTCTATCCTTTAGCCCTCTCCCCTTCAGCCCTCACTCCTCTAGCCCTCTATCCTTTAGCCCTCTCTCCTTCAGCCCTCTCTATTCTAGCCCTCTCTCCTTCAGTCCTCTCTCCTCTAGCCCTCTCTCCTTCAGCCCTCTCTCCTCTAGCCCTCTCTCCTCTAGCCCTCACTCCTTTAGCCCTCTCTCCTTCAGCCCTCTCTATTCTAGCCCTCTCTCCTTCAGCCCTCTCTCCTCTAGCCCTCTCTCCTTCAGCCCTCTCTCCTCTAGCCCTCTCTCCTCTAGCCCTCTCTCCTCTAGGCCTCTCTCCTCTAGCCATCTCTCCTTCAGCCCTCTCTCCTCTAGCCCTCTCTCCTCTAGCCCTCTCTCCTCTAGCCATCTCTCCTTCAGCCCTCTCTCCTTCAGCCCTCTCTCCTCTAGCCCTCTCCTCTATCCCTCTCTCCTTCAGCCCTCTCTCCTCTAGCCATCTCTCCTCTAGCCCTCTCTCCTTCAGCCCTCTCTCCTCTAGCCCTCTCTCCTCTAGCCATCTCTCCTTCAGCCCTCTCTCCTCTAGCCCTCTCTCCTTCAGCCCTCTCTATTCTAGCCCTCTCTCCTTCAGCCCTCTCTCCTTCAGTCCTCTCTCCTTCAGCCCTCTCTATTCTAGCCCTCTCTCCTTCAGCCCTCTCTCCTCTAGCCCTCTCTACTCTAGCCCTCTCTCCTTCAGCCCTCTCTCCTCTAGCCCTCTCTCCTCTAGCCATCTCTCCTTCAGCCCTCTCTCCTCTAGCCCTCTCTCCTTCAGCCCTCTCTATTCTAGCCCACTCTCCTTCAGCCCTCTCTTCTTCAACCCTCTCTCATTCAGCCCTCTCTATTCTAGCCCTCTCTCCTTCAGCCCTCTCTCCTCTAGCCATCTCTCCTCTAGCCCTCTCTCCTTCAGCCCTCTCTCCTCTAGCCCACTCTCCTTCAGCCCTCTCTCCTCTAGCCCTCTCTCCTTCAGCCCTCTCTATTCTAGCCCTCTCTCCTTCAGCCCTCTCTCCTCTAGCCCTCTCTCCTCTAGCCCTCTCTCCTCTAGCCCTCTCTCCTTCAGCCCTCTCTCCTCTAGCCCTCTCTCTTCTAGCCATCTCTCCTTCAGCCCTCTCTCCTCTAGCCCTCTCTCCTTCAGCCCTCTCTCCTCTAGCCCTCTCTCCTCTAGCCCTCGCTCCATCAGCCCTCTCTCCTTCAGCCTTCTCCCCTTCAGTCCTCTCTCCTCTAGCCCTCTATCTTTCAGCCCTCTTTCCTCTAGCCCTCTCTCATCTAGCCCTCTCTCCTCTAGCCCTCTCTCCTTCAGCCCTCTCTCCTCTATCCCTCTCTCCTTCAGCCCTCTCTATTCTAGCCATCTCTCCTTCAGCCGTCTCTCCTCTAGCCCTCTCTCCTTCAGCCCTCTCTCCTCTAGCCCTCTCTCCTCTAGCCCTCGCTCCATCAGCCCTCTCCCCTTCAGCCCTCTCTCCTCTAGCCCTCTATCTTTCAGCCCTCTTTCCTCTAGCCCTCTCTCCTCTAGCCCTCTCTCCTCTAGCCCTCTCTCCTTCAGCCCTCTCTCCTCTATCCCTCTCTCCTTCAGCCCTCTCTATTCTAGCCCACTTGCCTTCAGCCCTCTCTCCTTCAGCCCTCTCTCCTCTAGCCCTCTCTCCTCTAGCCCTCTCTCCTCTAGCCCTCTCTCCTTTAGCCCTCTCTCCTTCAGCCCTCTCTATTCTAGCCCTCTCTCCTCTAGCCCTCTCTCCTCTAGCCCTCTCTCCTTTAGCCATCTCTCCTTCAGCCCTCTCTCCTCTAGCCCTCTCTCCTCTAGCCCTCTCTCCTCTAGCCCTCTCTCCTCTAGCCCTCTCTCCTTCAGCCCTCTCTCCTCTAGCCATCTCTCCTCTAGCCCTCTCTCCTCTAGCCCTCTCTCCTCTAGCCCTCTCTCCTTCAGCCCTCTCTCCTCTAGCCATCTCTCCTTCAGCCCTCTCTCCTCTAGCCCTCTCTCCTTCAGCCCTCTCTCCTCTAGCCCTCTCTCCTCTAGCCCTCGCTCCATCAGCCCTCTCTCCTTCTGCCCTCTCCCCTTCAGCCCTCTCTCCTGTAGCCCTCTATCCTTCAGCCCTCTCTCCTCTAGCCCTCTCTCCTTCATCTCTCTCTCCTCTAGCCCTCTCTCCTCTAGCCCTCTCCATTTCAGCCCTCTATCATCTATCCTTCAGCCCTCTCTCCTTCAGCCCTCTCCCCTCTAGTCCTCTCTCCTTCAGCCCTCTATCCTCTAGCCCTCTCTCCTCTAGCCCTCTCTCCTCTAGCCCTCTCTCCATCAGCCCTCTCTCCTTCAGCCCTCTCTCCTCTAGCCCTCTCTCCTTCAGCCCTCTATCCTCTATCCTTCAGCCCTCTCTCCTCTATCCCTCTCTCCTTCAGCCATCTCTCCTCTACCCCTCTCTCCTCTATCCCTCTCTCCTTCAGCCCTCTCTCCTCTATCACTCTCTCCTTCAGCCCTCTCTATTATATCCCTCTCTCCTCTAGCCCTCTCTCCAGCCCTCTCTCCTTCAGCCCTCTCTCCTCTAGCCCTCTCCTCTATCCCTCTCTCCTTCAGCCCTCTCTCCTCTAGCCATCTCTCCTCTAGCCCTCTCTCCTCTAGCCCTCTCTCCTTCAGCCCTCTCTCCTCTAGCCCTCTCTCCTCTAGCCATCTCTCCTTCAGCCCTCTCTCCTCTAGCCCTCTCTCCTTCAGCCCTCTCTATTCTAGCCCTCTCTCCTTCAGCCCTCTCTCCTTCAGTCCTCTCTCCTTCAGCCCTCTCTATTCTAGCCCTCTCTCCTTCATCCCTCTCTCCTCTAGCCCTCTCTACTCTAGCCCTCTCTCCTTCAGCCCTCTCTCCTCTAGCCCTCTCTCCTCTAGCCATCTCTCCTTCAGCCCTCTCTCCTCTAGCCCTCTCTCCTTCAGCCCTCTCTATTCTAGCCCACTCTCCTTCAGCCCTCTCTCCTTCAGCCCTCTCTATTCTAGCCCTCTCTCCTCTAGCCATCTCTCCTCTAGCCCTCTCTCCTTCAGCCCTCTCTCCTATAGCCCTCTCTCCTTCAGCCCTCTCTCCTCTAGCCCTCTCTCCTTCAGCCCTCTCTATTCTAGCCCTCTCTCCTTCAGCCCTCTCTCCTCTAGCCCTCTCTCCTCTAGCCCTCTCTCCTCTAGCCCTCTCTCCTCTAGCCATCTCTCCTTCAGCCCTCTCTCCTCTAGCCCTCTCTCCTTCAGCCCTCTCTCCTCTAGCCCTCTCTCCTCTAGCCCTCGCTCCATCAGCCCTCTCTCCTTCAGCCCTCTCCCCTTCAGCCCTCTCTCCTCTAGCCCTCTCTCCTTCAGCTCTCTCTCCTCTAGCCCTCTCTCCTCTAGCCCTCTCCATTTCAGCCCTCTATCATCTATCCTTCAGCCCTCTCTCCTCTAGCCCTCTCTCCTTCAGCCCTCTCCCCTCTAGTCCTCTCTCCTTCAGCCCTCTCTCCTCTAGCCATCTCTCCTCTAGCCCTCTCCCCTTCAGCCCTCTATCCTTCAGCCCTCTCTCCTTCAGCCCTCTATCCTCTAGCCCTCTCTCCTCTAGCCCTCTCTCCTCTAGCCCTCTCTCCATCAGCCCTCTCTCCTTCAGCCCTCTCTCCTCTAGCACTCTCTCCTTCAGCCCTCTATCCTCTATCCTTCAGCCCTCTCTCCTCTATCCCTCTCTCCTTCAGCCATCTCTCCTCTACCCCTCTCACCTCTATCCCTCTCTCCTTCAGCCCTCTCTCCTCTATCCCTCTCTCCTCTATCACTCTCTCCTTCAGCCCTCTCTATTATATCCCTCTCTCCTCTAGCCCTCTCTCCAGCCCTCTCTCCTTCAGCCCTCTCTCCTCTAGCCCTCTCCTCTATCCCTCTCTCCTTCAGCCCTCTCTCCTCTAGCCATCTCTCCTCTAGCCCTCTCTCCTCTAGCCCTCTATCCTTCAGCCCTCTCTCCTCTAGCCCTCTCTCCTCTAGCCATCTCTCCTTCAGCCCTCTCTCCTCTAGCCCTCTCTCCTTCAGCCCTCTCTATTCTAGCCCTCTCTCCTTCAGTCCTCTCTCCTTCAGCCCTCTCTATTCTAGCCCTCTCTCCTTCAGCCCTCTCTCCTCTAGCCCTCTCTACTCTAGCCCTCTCTCCTTCAGCCCTCTCTCCTCTAGCCCTCTCTCCTCTAGCCATCTCTTCTTCAGCCCTCTCTCCTCTAGCCCTCTCTCCTTCAGCCCTCTCTATTCTAGCCCACTCTCCTTCAGCCCTCTCTCCTTCAGCCCTCTCTATTCTAGCCCTCTCTCCTTCAGCCCTCTCTCCTCTAGCCATCTCTCCTCTAGCCCTCTCTCCTTCAGCCCTCTCTCCTCTAGCCATCCCTCCTCTAGCCCTCTCTCCTTCAGCCCTCTCTCCTCTAGCCCTCTCTCCTTCAGCCCTCTCTATTCTAGCCCTCTCTCCTTCAGCCCTCTCTCCTCTAGCCCTCTCTCCTCTAGCCCTCTCTCCTTCAGCCCTCTCTCCTCTAGCCCTCTCTCCTCTAGCCATCTCTCCTTCAGCCCTCTCTCCTCTAGCCCTCTCTCCTCTAGCCCTCTCTCCTCTAGCCCTCGCTCCATCAGCCCTCTCTCCTTCAGCCCTCTCCCCTTCAGCCCTCTCTCCTCTAGCCCTCTATCTTTCAGCCCTCTTTCCTCTAGCCCTCTCTCCTCTAGCCCTCTCTCCTCTAGCCCTCTCTCCTTCAGCCCTCTCTATTCTAGCCATCTCTCCTTCAGCCCTCTCTCCTCTAGCCCTCTCTCCTTCAGCCCTCTCTCCTCTAGCCCTCTCTCCTCTAGACCTCGCTCCATCAGCCCTCTCTCCTTCAGCCCTCTCCCCTTCAGCCCTCTCTCCTCTAGCCCTCTATCTTTCAGCCCTCTTTCCTCTAGCCCTCTCTCCTCTAGCCCTCTCTCCTCTAGCCCTCTCTCCTTCAGCCCTCTCTCCTCTATCCCTCTCTCCTTCAGCCCTCTCTATTCTAGCCCACTCTCCTTCAGCTCTCTCTCCTTCAGCCCTCTCTCCTCTAGCCCTCTCTCCTTTAGCCCTCTCTCCTTCAGCCCTCTCTATTCTAGCCCTCTCTACTTCAGCCCTCTCTCCTCTAGCCATCTCTCCTCTAGCCCTCTCTCCTTCAGCCCTCTCTCCTCTAGCCCTCTCTCCTTCAGCCCTCTCTCCTCTAGCCCTCTCTCCTTCAGCCCTCTCTATTCTAGCCCTCTCTCCTTCAGCCCTCTCTCCTCTAGCCCTCTCTCCTCTAGCCCTCTCTCCTTCAGCCCTCTCTCCTCTAGCCCTCTCTCCTCTAGCCATCTCTCCTTCAGCCCTCTCTCCTCTAGCCCTCTCTCCTTCAGCCCTCTCCTCTAGCCCTCTCTCCTCTAGCCCTCGCTCCATCAGCCCTCTCTCCTTCAGCCCTCTCCCCTTCAGCCCTCTCTCCTCTAGCCCTCTCTCCTTCAGCTCTCTGTCCTCTAGCCCTCTCCATTTCAGCCCTCTATCATCTATCCTTCAGCCCTCTCTCCTCTAGCCCTCTCTCCTTCAGCCCTCTCCCCTCTAGTCCTCTCTCCTTCAGCCCTCTCTCCTCTAGCCATCTCTCCTCTAGCCCTCTCCCCTTCAGCCCTCTCTCCTTCAGCCCTCTATCCTCTAGCCCTCTCTCCTCTAGCCCTCTCTCCTCTAGCCCTCTCTCCATCAGCCCTCTCTCCTTCAGCCCTCTCTCCTCTAGCCCTCTCTCCTTCAGCCCTCTATCCTCTATCCTTCAGCCCTCTCTCCTCTATCCCTCTCTATCCCTCTCTCCTAGACCTCGCTCCATCAGCCCTCTCTCCTTCAGCCCTCTCCCCTTCAGCCCTCTCTCCTCTAGCCCTCTATCTTTCAGCCCTCTTTCCTCTAGCCCTCTCTCCTCTAGCCCTCTCTCCTTCAGCCCTCTCTCCTTCAGCCCTCTCTATTCTAGCCCACTCTCCTTCAGCTCTCTCTCCTTCAGCCCTCTCTCCTCTAGCCCTCTCTCCTTTAGCCCTCTCTCCTTCAGCCCTCTCTATTCTAGCCCTCTCTACTTCAGCCCTCTCTCCTCTAGCCATCTCTCCTCTAGCCCTCTCTCCTTCAGCCCTCTCTCCTCTAGCCATCTCCCCTCTAGCCCTCTCTCCTTCAGCCCTCTCTCCTCTAGCCCTCTCTCCTTCAGCCCTCTCTATTCTAGCCCTCTCTCCTTCAGCCCTCTCTCCTCTAGCCCTCTCTCCTCTAGCCCTCTCTCCTTCAGCCCTCTCTCCTCTAGCCCTCTCTCCTCTAGCCATCTCTCCTTCAGCCCTCTCTCCTCTAGCCCTCTCTCCTTCAGCCCTCTCCTCTAGCCCTCTCTCCTCTAGCCCTCGCTCCATCAGCCCTCTCTCCTTCAGCCCTCTCCCCTTCAGCCCTCTCTCCTCTAGCCCTCTCTCCTTCAGCTCTCTGTCCTCTAGCCCTCTCCATTTCAGCCCTCTATCATCTATCCTTCAGCCCTCTCTCCTCTAGCCCTCTCTCCTCTAGCCCTCTCTCCTTCAGCCCTCTCTCCTCTAGCCCTCTCTCCTCTAGCCATCTCTCCTTCAGCCCTCTCTCCTCTAGCCCTTTCTCCTTCAGCCCTCTCTCCTCTAGCCCTCTCTCCTCTAGCCCTCGCTCCATCAGCCCTCTCTCCTTCAGCCCTCTCCCCTTCAGCCCTCTCTCCTCTAGCCCTCTATCTTTCAGCCCTCTTTCCTCTAGCCCTCTCTCCTCTAGCCCTCTCTCCTCTAGCCCTCTCTCCTTCAGCCCTCTCTATTCTAGCCATCTCTCCTTCAGCCCTCTCTCCTCTAGCCCTCTCTCCTTCAGCCCTCTCTCCTCTAGCCCTCTCTCCTCTAGACCTCGCTCCATCAGCCCTCTCTCCTTCAGCCCTCTCCCCTTCAGCCCTCTCTCCTCTAGCCCTCTATCTTTCAGCCCTCTTTCCTCTAGCCCTCTTTCCTCTAGCCCTCTCTCCTCTAGCCCTCTCTCCTTCAGCCCTCTCTCCTTCAGCCCTCTCTATTCTAGCCCACTCTCCTTCAGCTCTCTCTCCTTCAGCCCTCTCTCCTCTAGCCCTCTCTCCTTTAGCCCTCTCTCCTTCAGCCCTCTCTATTCTAGCCCTCTCTACTTCAGCCCTCTCTCCTCTAGCCATCTCTCCTCTAGCCCTCTCTCCTTCAGCCCTCTCTCCTCTAGCCATCTCCCCTCTAGCCCTCTCTCCTTCAGCCCTCTCTCCTCTAGCCCTCTCTCCTTCAGCCCTCTCTATTCTAGCCCTCTCTCCTTCAGCCCTCTCTCCTCTAGCCCTCTCTCCTCTAGCCCTCTCTCCTTCAGCCCTCTCTCCACTAGCCCTCTCTCCTCTAGCCATCTCTCCTTCAGCCCTCTCTCCTCTAGCCCTCTCTCCTTCAGCCCTCTCCTCTAGCCCTCTCTCCTCTAGCCCTCGCTCCATCAGCCCTCTCTCCTTCAGCCCTCTCCCCTTCAGCCCTCTCTCCTCTAGCCCTCTCTCCTTCAGCTCTCTGTCCTCTAGCCCTCTCTCCTCTAGCCCTCTCCATTTCAGCCCTCTATCATCTATCCTTCAGCCCTCTCTCCTCTAGCCCTCTCTCCTTCAGCCCTCTCCCCTCTAGTCCTCTCTCCTTCAGCCCTCTCTCCTCTAGCCCTCTCTCCTTCAGCCCTCTCTCCTCTAGCCCTCTCTCCTCTAGCCATCTCTCCTTCAGCCCTCTCTCCTCTAGCCCTCTCTCCTTCAGCCCTCTCTCCTCTAGCCCTCTCTCCTCTAGCCCTCGCTCCATCAGCCCTCTCTCCTTCAGCCCTCTCCCCTTCAGCCCTCTCTCCTCTAACCCTCTCTCCTTCAGCCCTCTCTCCTCTATCCCTCTCTCCTTCAGCCCTCTCTATTCTAGCCCACTCTCCTTCAGCTCTCTCTCCTTCAGCCCTCTCTCCTCTAGCCCTCTCTCCTCTAGCCCTCTCTCCTCTAGCCCTCTCTCCATCAGCCCTCTCTCCTTCAGCCCTCTCTCCTCTAGCCCTCTCTCCTTCAGCCCTCTATCCTCTATCCTTCAGCCCTCTCTCCTCTATCCCTCTCTATCCCTCTCTCCTAGACCTCGCTCCATCAGCCCTCTCTCCTTCAGCCCTCTCCCCTTCAGCCCTCTCTCCTCTAGCCCTCTATCTTTCAGCCCTCTTTCCTCTAGCCCTCTCTCCTCTAGCCCTCTCTCCTCTAGCCCTCTCTCCTTCAGCCCTCTCTCCTTCAGCCCTCTCTATTCTAGCCCACTCTCCTTCAGCTCTCTCTCCTTCAGCCCTCTCTCCTCTAGCCCTCTCTCCTTTAGCCCTCTCTCCTTCAGCCCTCTCTATTCTAGCCCTCTCTACTTCAGCCCTCTCTCCTCTAGCCATCTCTCCTCTAGCCCTCTCTCCTTCAGCCCTCTCTCCTCTAGCCATCTCCCCTCTAGCCCTCTCTCCTTCAGCCCTCTCTCCTCTAGCACTCTCTCCTTCAGCCCTCTCTATTCTAGCCCTCTCTCCTTCAGCCCTCTCTCCTCTAGCCCTCTCTCCTCTAGCCCTCTCTCCTTCAGCCCTCTCTCCTCTAGCCCTCTCTCCTTCAGCCCTCTCTCCTCTATCCCTCTCTCCTTCAGCCCTCTCTATTCTAGCCCACTCTCCTTCAGCTCTCTCTCCTTCAGCCCTCTCTCCTCTAGCCCTCTCTCCTTTAGCCCTCTCTCCTTCAGCCCTCTCCTCTAGCCCTCTCTCCTCTAGCCCTCGCTCCATCAGCCCTCTCTCCTTCAGCCCTCTCCCCTTCAGCCATCTCTCCTCTAGCCCTCTCTCCTTCAGCCCTCTCTCCTCTAGCCATCCCTCCTCTAGCCCTCTCTCCTTCAGCCCTCTCTCCTCTAGCCCTCTCTCCTTCAGCCCTCTCTATTCTAGCCCTCTCTCCTTCAGCCCTCTCTCCTCTAGCCCTCTCTCCTCTAGCCCTCTCTCCTTCAGCCCTCTCTCCTCTAGCCCTCTCTCCTCTAGCCATCTCTCCTTCAGCCCTCTCTCCTCTAGCCCTCTCTCCTCTAGCCCTCTCTCCTCTAGCCCTCGCTCCATCAGCCCTCTCTCCTTCAGCCCTCTCCCCTTCAGCCCTCTCTCCTCTAGCCCTCTATCTTTCAGCCCTCTTTCCTCTAGCCCTCTCTCCTCTAGCCCTCTCTCCTTCAGCCCTCTCTATTCTAGCCATCTCTCCTTCAGCCCTCTCTCCTCTAGCCCTCTCTCCTTCAGCCCTCTCTCCTCTAGCCCTCTCTCCTCTAGACCTCGCTCCATCAGCCCTCTCTCCTTCAGCCCTCTCCCCTTCAGCCCTCTCTCCTCTAGCCCTCTATCTTTCAGCCCTCTTTCCTCTAGCCCTCTCTCCTCTAGCCCTCTCTCCTCTAGCCCTCTCTCCTTCAGCCCTCTCTCCTCTATCCCTCTCTCCTTCAGCCCTCTCTATTCTAGCCCACTCTCCTTCAGCTCTCTCTCCTTCAGCCCTCTCTCCTCTAGCCCTCTCTCCTTTAGCCCTCTCTCCTTCAGCCCTCTCTATTCTAGCCCTCTCTACTTCAGCCCTCTCTCCTCTAGCCATCTCTCCTCTAGCCCTCTCTCCTTCAGCCCTCTCTCCTCTAGCCATCTCCCCTCTAGCCCTCTCTCCTTCAGCCCTCTCTCCTCTAGCCCTCTCTCCTTCAGCCCTCTCTATTCTAGCCCTCTCTCCTTCAGCCCTCTCTCCTCTAGCCCTCTCTCCTCTAGCCCTCTCTCCTTCAGCCCTCTCTCCTCTAGCCCTCTCTCCTCTAGCCATCTCTCCTTCAGCCCTCTCTCCTCTAGCCCTCTCTCCTTCAGCCCTCTCCTCTAGCCCTCTCTCCTCTAGCCCTCGCTCCATCAGCCCTCTCTCCTTCAGCCCTCTCCCCTTCAGCCCTCTCTCCTCTAGCCCTCTCTCCTTCAGCTCTCTGTCCTCTAGCCCTCTCTCCTCTAGCCCTCTCCATTTCAGCCCTCTATCATCTATCCTTCAGCCCTCTCTCCTCTAGCCCTCTCTCCTTCAGCCCTCTCCCCTCTAGTCCTCTCTCCTTCAGCCCTCTCTCCTCTAGCCATCTCTCCTCTAGCCCTCTCCCCTTCAGCCCTCTCTCCTCTAGCCCTCTCTCCTTCAGCCCTCTCTCCTCTAGCCCTCTCCCCTCTAGCCATCTCTCCTTCAGCCCTCTCTCCTCTAGCCCTCTCTCCTTCAGCCCTCTCTATTCTAGCCCTCTCTCCTTCAGCCCTCTCTCCTTCAGTCCTCTCTCCTTCAGCCCTCTCTATTCTAGCCATCTCTCCTTCAGCCCTCTCTCCTCTAGCCCTCTCTCCTTCAGCCCTCTCTATTCTAGCCCACTCTCCTTCAGCCCTCTCTCCTTCAGCCCTCTCTCCTCTAGCCATCTCTCCTCTAGCCCTCTCTCCTTCAGCCCTCTCTCCTCTAGCCATCCCTCCTCTAGCCCTCTCTCCTTCAGCCCTCTCTCCTCTAGCCCTCTCTCCTTCAGCCCTCTCTCCTCTATCCCTCTCTCCTTCAGCCCTCTCTATTCTAGCCCACTCTCCTTCAGCTCTCTCTCCTTCAGCCCTCTCTCCTCTAGCCCTCTCTCCTTTAGCCCTCTCTCCTTCAGCCCTCTCCTCTAGCCCTCTCTCCTCTAGCCCTCGCTCCATCAGCCCTCTCTCCTTCAGCCCTCTCCCCTTCAGCCATCTCTCCTCTAGCCCTCTCTCCTTCAGCCCTCTCTCCTCTAGCCATCCCTCCTCTAGCCCTCTCTCCTTCAGCCCTCTCTCCTCTAGCCCTCTCTCCTTCAGCCCTCTCTATTCTAGCCCTCTCTCCTTCAGCCCTCTCTCCTCTAGCCCTCTCTCCTCTAGCCCTCTCTCCTTCAGCCCTCTCTCCTCTAGCCCTCTCTCCTCTAGCCATCTCTCCTTCAGCCCTCTCTCCTCTAGCCCTCTCTCCTCTAGCCCTCTCTCCTCTAGCCCTCGCTCCATCAGCCCTCTCTCCTTCAGCCCTCTCCCCTTCAGCCCTCTCTCCTCTAGCCCTCTATCTTTCAGCCCTCTTTCCTCTAGCCCTCTCTCCTCTAGCCCTCTCTCCTCTAGCCCTCTCTCCTTCAGCCCTCTCTATTCTAGCCATCTCTCCTTCAGCCCTCTCTCCTCTAGCCCTCTCTCCTTCAGCCCTCTCTCCTCTAGCCCTCTCTCCTCTAGACCTCGCTCCATCAGCCCTCTCTCCTTCAGCCCTCTCCCCTTCAGCCCTCTCTCCTCTAGCCCTCTATCTTTCAGCCCTCTTTCCTCTAGCCCTCTCTCCTCTAGCCCTCTCTCCTCTAGCCCTCTCTCCTTCAGCCCTCTCTCCTCTATCCCTCTCTCCTTCAGCCCTCTCTATTCTAGCCCACTCTCCTTCAGCTCTCTCTCCTTCAGCCCTCTCTCCTCTAGCCCTCTCTCCTTTAGCCCTCTCTCCTTCAGCCCTCTCTATTCTAGCCCTCTCTACTTCAGCCCTCTCTCCTCTAGCCATCTCTCCTCTAGCCCTCTCTCCTTCAGCCCTCTCTCCTCTAGCCATCTCCCCTCTAGCCCTCTCTCCTTCAGCCCTCTCTCCTCTAGCCCTCTCTCCTTCAGCCCTCTCTATTCTAGCCCTCTCTCCTTCAGCCCTCTCTCCTCTAGCCCTCTCTCCTCTAGCCCTCTCTCCTTCAGCCCTCTCTCCTCTAGCCCTCTCTCCTCTAGCCATCTCTCCTTCAGCCCTCTCTCCTCTAGCCCTCTCTCCTTCAGCCCTCTCCTCTAGCCCTCTCTCCTCTAGCCCTCGCTCCATCAGCCCTCTCTCCTTCAGCCCTCTCCCCTTCAGCCCTCTCTCCTCTAGCCCTCTCTCCTTCAGCTCTCTGTCCTCTAGCCCTCTCTCCTCTAGCCCTCTCCATTTCAGCCCTCTATCATCTATCCTCTAGCCCTCTCTCCTTCAGCCCTCTCCCCTCTAGTCCTCTCTCCTTCAGCCCTCTCTCCTCTAGCCATCTCTCCTCTAGCCCTCTCCCCTTCAGCCCTCTCTCCTCTAGCACCCTCTCCTTCAGCCCTCTCTCCTCTAGCCCTCTCCCCTCTAGCCATCTCTCCTTCAGCCCTCTCTCCTCTAGCCCTCTCTCCTTCAGCCCTCTCTATTCTAGCCCTCTCTCCTTCAGCCCTCTCTCCTTCAGTCCTCTCTCCTTCAGCCCTCTCTATTCTAGCCATCTCTCCTTCAGCCCTCTCTCCTCTAGCCCTCTCTCCTTCAGCCCTCTCTATTCTAGCCCACTCTCCTTCAGCCCTCTCTCCTTCAGCCCTCTCTCCTCTAGCCATCTCTCCTCTAGCCCTCTCTCCTTCAGCCCTCTCTCCTCTAGCCATCCCTCCTCTAGCCCTCTCTCCTTCAGCCCTCTCTCCTCTAGCCCTCTCTCCTTCAGCCCTCTCTATTCTAGCCCTCTCTCCTTCAGCCCTCTCTCCTCTAGCCCTCTCTCCTCTAGCCCTCTCTCCTTCAGCCCTCTCTCCTCTAGCCCTCTCTCCTCTAGCCATCTCTCCTTCAGCCCTCTCTCCTCTAGCCCTCTCTCCTTCAGCCCTCTCTCCTCTAGCCCTCTCTCCTCTAGCCCTCGCTCCATCAGCCCTCTCTCCTTCAGCCCTCTCCCCTTCAGCCCTCTCTCCTCTAGCCCTCTATCTTTCAGCCCTCTTTCCTCTAGCCCTCTCTCCTCTAGCCCTCTCTCCTTCAGCCCTCTCTATTCTAGCCATCTCTCCTTCAGCCCTCTCTCCTCTAGCCCTCTCTCCTTCAGCCCTCTCTCCTCTAGCCCTCTCTCCTCTAGCCCTCGCTCCATCAGCCCTCTCTCCTTCAGCCCTCTCCCCTTCAGCCCTCTCTCCTCTAGCCCTCTATCTTTCAGCCCTCTTTCCTCTAGCCCTCTCTCCTCTAGCCCTCTCTCCTTCAGCCCTCTCTCCTCTATCCCTCTCTCCTTCAGCCCTCTCTATTCTAGCCCACTCTCCTTCAGCCCTCTCTCCTTCAGCCCTCTCTCCTCTAGCCCTCTCTCCTTTAGCCCTCTCTCCTTCAGCCCTCTCTATTCTAGCCCTCTCTCCTTCAGCCCTCTCTCCTCTAGCCCTCGCTCCTTCAGCCCTCTCTCCTCTATCCCTCTCTCCTTCAGCCCTCTCTCCTCTATCCCTCTCTCCTTCAGCCCTCTCTCCTCTATCTCTCTCTCTTTCAGCCCTCTCTCCTCTCTCTTTCAGCCCTCTCTCCTCTATCCCTCTCTCCTCTATCCCTCTCTCCTTCAGCCCTCTCTCCTCTATCCCTCTCTCCTCTAGCCCTCTCTCCTCTAGCCCTCTCTCCTTCAGCCCTCTCTCCTTCAGCCCTCTATCCTCTATCCCACTCTCCTCTATCCCTCTCTCCTTCAGCCCTCTCTCCTCTATCCCTCTCTCCTTCAGCCCTCTCTCCTCTATCCCTCTCTCCTCTAGCCCTCTCTCCTCTACCCCTCTCTCCTTCAGCCCTCTCTCCTCTATCTCTCTCTCCTCTATCCCTCTCTCCTTCAGCCCTCTCTCCTCTATCCCTCTCTCCTTCAGCCCTCTCTCCTCTATCCCTCTCTCCTCTAGCCCTCTCTCCTTCAGCCCTCTCTCCTCTAGCCATCCCTCCTCTAGCCCTCTCTCCTTCAGCCCTCTCTCCTCTAGCCCTCTCTCCTTCAGCCCTCTCTATTCTAGCCCTCTCTCCTTCAGCCCTCTCTCCTCTAGCCCTCTCTCCTCTAGCCCTCTCTCCTTCAGCCCTCTCTCCTCTAGCCCTCTCTCCTCTAGCCATCTCTCCTTCAGCCCTCTCTCCTCTAGCCCTCTCTCCTTCAGCCCTCTCTCCTCTAGCCCTCTCTCCTCTAGCCCTCGCTCCATCAGCCCTCTCTCCTTCAGCCCTCTCCCCTTCAGCCCTCTCTCCTCTAGCCCTCTATCTTTCAGCCCTCTTTCCTCTAGCCCTCTCTCCTCTAGCCCTCTCTCCTCTAGCCCTCTCTCCTTCAGCCCTCTCTATTCTAGCCATCTCTCCTTCAGCCCTCTCTCCTCTAGCCCTCTCTCCTCTAGCCCTCTCTCCTCTAGACCTCGCTCCATCAGCCCTCTCTCCTTCAGCCCTCTCCCCTTCAGCCCTCTCTCCTCTAGCCCTCTATCTTTCAGCCCTCTTTCCTCTAGCCCTCTCTCCTCTAGCCCTCTCTCCTCTAGCCCTCTCTCCTTCAGCCCTCTCTCCTCTATCCCTCTCTCCTTCAGCCCTCTCTATTCTAGCCCACTCTCCTTCAGCTCTCTCTCCTTCAGCCCTTTCTCCTCTAGCCCTCTCTCCTTTAGCCCTCTCTCCTTCAGCCCTCTCTATTCTAGCCCTCTCTACTTCAGCCCTCTCTCCTCTAGCCATCTCTCCTCTAGCCCTCTCTCCTTCAGCCCTCTCTCCTCTAGCCATCTCCCCTCTAGCCCTCTCTCCTTCAGCCCTCTCTCCTCTAGCCCTCTCTCCTTCAGCCCTCTCTATTCTAGCCCTCTCTCCTTCAGCCCTCTCTCCTCTAGCCCTCTCTCCTCTAGCCCTCTCTCCTTCAGCCCTCTCTCCTCTAGCCCTCTCTCCTCTAGCCATCTCTCCTTCAGCCCTCTCTCCTCTAGCCCTCTCTCCTTCAGCCCTCTCCTCTAGCCCTCTCTCCTCTAGCCCTCGCTCCATCAGCCCTCTCTCCTTCAGCCCTCTCCCCTTCAGCCCTCTCTCCTCTAGCCCTCTCTCCTTCAGCTCTCTGTCCTCTAGCCCTCTCTCCTCTAGCCCTCTCCATTTCAGCCCTCTATCATCTATCCTTCAGCCCTCTCTCCTCTAGCCCTCTCTCCTTCAGCCCTCTCCCCTCTAGTCCTCTCTCCTTCAGCCCTCTCTCCTCTAGCCATCTCTCCTCTAGCCCTCTCCCCTTCAGCCCTCTCTCCTTCAGCCCTCTATCCTCTAGCCCTCTCTCCTCTAGCCCTCTCTCCTCTAGCCCTCTCTCCATCAGCCCTCTCTCCTTCAGCCCTCTCTCCTCTAGCCCTCTCTCCTTCAGCCCTCTATCCTCTATCCTTCAGCCCTCTCTCCTCTATCCCTCTCTCCTTCAGCCATCTCTCCTCTACCCCTCTCACCTCTATCCCTCTCTCCTTCAGCCCTCTCTCCTCTATCCCTCTCTCCTCTATCACTCTCTCCTTCAGCCCTCTCTATTATATCCCTCTCTCCTCTAGCCCTCTCTCCAGCCCTCTCTCCTTCAGCCCTCTCTCCTCTAGCCCACTCCTCTATCCCTCTCTCCTTCAGCCCTCTCTCCTCTAGCCATCTCTCCTCTAGCCCTCTCTCCTCTAGCCCTCTCTCCTCTAGCCCTCTCTCCTTCAGCCCTCTCTCCTCTAGCCCTCTCTCCTCTAGCCATCTCTCCTTCAGCCCTCTCTCCTCTAGCCCTCTCTCCTTCAGCCCTCTCTATTCTAGCCCTCTCTCCTTCAGCCCTCTCTCCTTCAGTCCTCTCTCCTTCAGCCCTCTCTATTCTAGCCATCTCTCCTTCAGCCCTCTCTCCTCTAGCCCTCTCTCCTTCAGCCCTCTCTATTCTAGCCCACTCTCCTTCAGCCCTCTCTCCTTCAGCCCTCTCTCCTCTAGCCATCTCTCCTCTAGCCCTCTCTCCTTCAGCCCTCTCTCCTCTAGCCATCCCTCCTCTAGCCCTCTCTCCTTCAGCCCTCTCTCCTCTAGCCCTCTCTCCTTCAGCCCTCTCTATTCTAGCCCTCTCTCCTTCAGCCCTCTCTCCTCTAGCCCTCTCTCCTCTAGCCCTCTCTCCTTCAGCCCTCTCTCCTCTAGCCCTCTCTCCTCTAGCCATCTCTCCTTCAGCCCTCTCTCCTCTAGCCCTCTCTCCTTCAGCCCTCTCTCCTCTAGCCCTCTCTCCTCTAGCCCTCGCTCCATCAGCCCTCTCTCCTTCAGCCCTCTCCCCTTCAGCCCTCTCTCCTCTAGCCCTCTATCTTTCAGCCCTCTTTCCTCTAGCCCTCTCTCCTCTAGCCCTCTCTCCTCTAGCCCTCTCTCCTTCAGCCCTCTCTATTCTAGCCATCTCTCCTTCAGCCCTCTCTCCTCTAGCCCTCTCTCCTTCAGCCCTCTCTCCTCTAGCCCTCTCTCCTCTAGCCCTCGCTCCATCAGCCCTCTCTCCTTCAGCCCTCTCCCCTTCAGCCCTCTCTCCTCTAGCCCTCTATCTTTCAGCCCTCTTTCCTCTAGCCCTCTCTCCTCTAGCCCTCTCTCCTTCAGCCCTCTCTCCTCTATCCCTCTCTCCTTCAGCCCTCTCTATTCTAGCCCACTCTCCTTCAGCCCTCTCTCCTTCAGCCCTCTCTCCTCTAGCCCTCTCTCCTTTAGCCCTCTCTCCTTCAGCCCTCTCTATTCTAGCCCTCTCTCCTTCAGCCCTCTCTCCTCTAGCCCTCGCTCCTTCAGCCCTCTCTCCTCTATCCCTCTCTCCTTCAGCCCTCTCTCCTCTATCCCTCTCTCCTTCAGCCCTCTCTCCTCTATCTCTCTCTCTTTCAGCCCTCTCTCCTCTCTCCTTCAGCCCTCTCTCCTCTATCCCTCTCTCCTCTATCCCTCTCTCCTTCAGCCCTCTCTCCTCTATCCCTCTCTCCTCTAGCCCTCTCTCCTCTAGCCCTCTCTCCTTCAGCCCTCTCTCCTTCAGCCCTCTATCCTCTATCCCACTCTCCTCTATCCCTCTCTCCTTCAGCCCTCTCTCCTCTATCCCTCTCTCCTTCAGCCCTCTCTCCTCTATCCCTCTCTCCTCTAGCCCTCTCTCCTCTACCCCTCTCTCCTTCAGCCCTCTCTCCTCTATCTCTCTCTCCTCTATCCCTCTCTCCTTCAGCCCTCTCTCCTCTATCCCTCTCTCCTTCAGCCCTCTCTCCTCTATCCCTCTCTCCTCTAGCCCTCTCTCCTTCAGCCCTCTCTCCTCTAGCCTTCTCTCCTCTATCCCTCTCTCCTCTATCCCTCTCTCCTCTAGCCCTCTCTCCTTCAGCCCTCTCTCCTCTAGCCCTCTCTCCTCTAGCCCTCTCTCCCTCTCCTTTCCTCCCACCTCATCCTCCTCTCACCCAGGTCAGCGATGCAGCACTGTCCGTTCATCTTGACCAGGATGTTTCGGCTCTTCAGGTCTCGGTGGGCGATGGCGGGTTTTCCCTGGCAGCTGAGTATCTCTGTGTGAAGGTGGACCAGACCACAGGCTACAGACAGGCACATCCTTAGGCAGCCCTCTGGGTCCAGGCTGCTGTACTGGAGGAAGTCGTAGAGACTACCCAGCTGGTGGAAGTGGGTGATCAGCCACAGCTGAGTAGTGGAGTTCTGAGACGTCATGTCAGATGCTATGAAGCCTGGGGGGAGAGAAGACAGAAGGTATTGTGTTCGTCAGACCAGGCCAGACCAGGTCAGGCCAGGCCAGACCAGACCAGACCAGGCCAGGCCAGACCAGGCCAGGCCAGGCCAGGCCAGGCAAGACCAGGCCAGGCAAGCTAAATCAAGTGTACCAGAAGTCATTGAAAGGAAACAAACACTATTTTGATTCCAGGGGAATTGGTAGAAATGTAGGAATTGTTCTAAAAGTGAACTAACAGGATTACGCTGACTCACCCAGGATGTTGTCATGTCTGAGCTGTACAGTGTTGTAAATCTCTGTCTCCCTGAACCAAGACTGCTCATCCCTGGAGGAGAAGATCTTCACGGCAACACTCTCTCCCATCCAGGTGCCTCTCCACACCTCTCCATACCTGCCCTTACCTGGGTAGAGAGAGGGACAGAGGAACAGGCACACAGCAGAGATGGAGTGGGTTGGTATAACGATGTCATCACACTAGTAAGACTGGAAATGAACCCAAAGGGTACATGAACTCCATAACATATTGGTACATGAACTCCATAACATACTGGCACATGAACTCCATAACATACTGGTACATTAACTCCATAACATACTGGTACATGAACTCCATAACATATTGGTACATGAACTCCATAACATACTGGTACATGAACTCCATAACATATTGGTACATGAACTCCATAACATATTGGTACATGAACTCCATAACATATTGGTACATGAACTCCATAACATATTGGTACATGAACTCCATAACATATTGGTACATAAACTCCATAACATATTGGTACATAAACTCCATAACATATTGGTACATGAACTCCATAACATATTGGTACATAAACTCCATAACTTATTGGTACATGAACTCCATAACATACTGGTACATAAACTAGTGAGTTTGAGTAAGGCACTGAGAGACATAAAGGAGAGAGTGAGAATGAAGAAGAGTATTTTACCGATGCACTCGACCAGAGAGATCTGTCGTGCCATGGTCCTCTGTACCAGGTATGGCAGACCAGTCCCACTGCCTGAGGTACAGAACTCATCAAAGACATCCTGCAGACACAGAGAGTCACACACATCAAGGATCACAGTCCCCTGCCACTTGTTGTCATGTAGCAATTTCATAATATACTTTAAGTACCAATATTATTGCTAAAGGGGCAGTGATCTTGGTACTGATTCTGTGACATCTAAATGTCCTCTTGTGTATCAATACAATTCAATTAAATTTCATAAAATTCCATTCTTACCCCATAGGTGGGGTCTGCCCCACTGGGGACATTGAGCATGGTGACGTCATGGTCCTTGTTGTAGCCAAGCCTGTGGTGCTGTGATCTGGAGCAGAGCCACGACACCAGGCCACACACACACACAGCGAGGATCAGCAGCAGCAGCAGGGGGACAGCCACCAGAAGAATCACACCGTTCCCCTCCCTCGTAGGCTCAGCTGCTGGACAGTCGACGCACACAGGGTCATACAAGTGAAAGGGAATAGCAGAAAGACAAGATGATTTTGATATAAAAGCCCACCAACAGCCACCAGGCGGCATCAGAGGCCTGTATGACACTGACCTGTTAGGCAGACTCCCAGAGAGTTCTGTATGACACTGACCTGTTGGTCAGACTCCCAGAGAGTTCTGTATGACACTGCCCAGTTAGTCAGACTCCCAGAGAGTTCTGTATGACACTGCCCAGTTAGTCAGACTCCCAGAGAGTTCTGTATGACACTGCCCAGTTAGTCAGACTCCCAGAGAGTTCTGTATGACACTGCCCAGTTAGTCAGACTCCCAGAGAGTTCTGTATGACACTGCCCTGTTAGTCAGACTCCCAGAGAGTTCTGTATGACACTGCCCTGTTAGTCAGACTCCCTGAGGAGTTGTTCCATAATAGAACTACTGAAATATGAGCCTCAAGTTTGACTGCTGGTCTCATTTTCTGCCTGATAGTTAATGGATTGATTCAAGTCACTGACTGACGAGAGAATGCCATGGGTCTGAATCAGTCCCTGATTCTATAGGGGAAGTATGGACCTCATATGAGACCAGACATGCCATAGGGGTTCTACACTGTTGGAGAGGCTTCTAGAGTAGATGTAGGGTTCTGACCTGGGTCTGGTGGAGCGGAGCAGTTGACATTACAGAGAGGGGGTTCTAGACTAAACAACGTGTATCTCCAGTGTTCTGACCTGGGTCTGGTGGAGCGGAGCTGTTGACATTACAGAGAGGGGGTTCTAGACTAAACAACGTGTATCTCCAGTGTTCTGACCTGGGTCTGGTGGAGTGGAGCTGTTGACATTACAGAGAGGGGGTTCTAGACTAAAGAACATGTATCTCCAGTGTTCTGACCTGGGTCTGGTGGAGCGGAGCTGTTGACATTACAGAGAGGGGGTTCTAGACTAAACAACATGTATCTCCAGTGTTCTGACCTGGGTCTGGTGGAGCGGAGCTGTTGACATTACAGAGAGGGGGTTCTAGACTAAAGAACATGTATCTCCAGTGTTCTGACCTGGGTCTGGTGGAGCGGAGCTGTTGACATTACAGAGAGGGGGTTCTAGACTAAACAACATGTATCTCCAGTGTTCTGACCTGGGTCTGGTGGAGCGGAGCTGTTGACATTACAGAGAGGGGGTTCTAGACTAAACAACATGTATCTCCAGTGTTCTGACCTGGGTCTGGTGGAGCGGAGCTGTTGACATTACAGAGAGGGGGTTCTAGACTAAACAACATGTATCTCCAGTGTTCTGACCTGGGTCTGGTGGAGCGGAGCTGTTGACATTACAGAGGTTGTTGGAGCAGCAGAGGACATACAGTCCCAGGAAGTTGGTGGAACACTGTTCCTTGTAGTGGTCCTTATGGAAGCAGCCCCTCTCCTCTCTGCCATGCACCTTGGTGTAGAAGCAGTAGGCACCTCTACAGGTGCCGTTCCTACATGTCCCCTTGTTGTTCTCACATGTACACAGAAGGTTGGTGCTGTCGTCAGGGCCTGGGGGAGAGGGAACCATTGAGTGTGTGTGCTGTGTAAGTATGCAAAAAACACATGCTCGCACGCACACACGCACACACAAACGTGAACATAAAGGCACAGGACAGATTTATAATAAACAGTAACACAGCTCTATAGAGTAACTGTGGTTCACAATATTACACAGAAACAAATGTACCCTCTGATGATGACCCCACGGATGACTGATCTGAAAAATATAAAAGACAGTGGTGAGAGAAAGTCCAGGTTTGGTGGGCCTGAGACTGGGCCTGAGCCTGGGCCTGAGACTGGGCCTGAGCCTGGGCCTGGGACTGGGCCTGAGCCTGGGCCTGAGACTGGGCCTGAGCCTGAGGATGGAGCTGGGCCTGGGGCTGGGCCTGAGGCTGGGCCTGAGACTGGGCCTGAGACTGGGCCTGAGCCTGAGGATGGAGCTGGGCCTGAGACTGGGCCTGAGACTGGGCCTGAGGATGGAACTGGGCCTGGGGCTGGGCCTGGGGCTGGGCCTGATGGAGCTGAGCCTGGGGCTGGGCCTGAGGATGGAGCTGGGCCTGGGGCTGTGCCTGAGGATGGAGCTGAGCCTGGGGCTGGGCCTGAGGATGGAGCTGGGCCTGGGCCTGAGACTGGGCCTGAGGATGGAGCTGGGCCTGGGGCTGGGCCTGAGGATGGACCTGAGGATGGAGCTGGGCTTGGGGCTGGGCCTGAGGCTGGGCCTGAGGATGGACCTGGGCCTGGGACTGGGCCTGAGACTGGGCCTGAGGATGGAACTGGGCCTGGGGCTGGGCCTGGGGCTGGGCCTGATGGAGCTGAGCCTGGGGCTGGGCCTGAGGATGGAGCTGGGCCTGGGGCTGGGCCTGAGGATGGAGGTTCTCTCTCTATCCCTGAGGGGGGTTTCCCTCTCTCTCTCCCTGAGGGGAGTATCTCTCTCGCTCCCTAACAGGGGTATCTCTCTCTCCCTGAGGGGGGTATCTCTCTCTCCCTGGGGGGGGTGTCTCTCTCTCTCTCCCTGAGGGGCGTTTCTCTCTCTCTCCCTGAGGGGGTTTCACTCTCTCTCACTGAGGGGATTTCTCTCTCTCTCTCTCTCACTGAGGGGGTTTCTCTCTCTCTCCCTGAGGGGGGTTTCTCTCTCTCTCCCTGAGAGGCGTTTCTCTCTCTCTCCCTGAAGGGGGTGTCTCTCTCTCTCTCCCTGAGGGGCGTTTCTCTCTCTCTCCCTGAGGGGGTTTCACTCTCTCTCACTGAGGGGATTTCTCTCTCTCTCCCTGAAGGGGGTTTCTCTCTCCCCCTGAGGGGGGTTTCTCTCTCTCTCCCTGAGGGGGGGTTCTCTCTCTCTCCCTGAGAGGGTTTCTCTCTCTCTCACTGAGGGGGTTTCTCTCTCTCCCTGAAGGGGGTTTCTCGCTCCCCTGAGGGGGGTTTCTCTCTCCCCTGAGGGGGGTTTCTCTCTCTCTCCCTGAGGGGGGTTTCTCTCTCTCCCTGAGAGGGGTTTCTCTCTCCCTGAGGCCAACAGGTCAGGGGTCTCAGCAGCATCACTCGTACATGGACAAAGCAGGAACACCCACACTTCCTTGTCTCTGTTGTTTCACTACAGTACGAAAAGAGCACTTCTCATCTACATTACACACACATCTGCACCCAGCTGATTCCCCAGAAGCAGCAACACACTCACTTACACTCAGATACACAAACAAAAGGACAGACACAAATACACAAAGATTTAAAAAAACACACAAACACACTTGTGATTATGTAAGCTAGCACACCAAAAGATACAAACACACACACACATCACCTTTGTTGAATTACCTGCATGAGCGGTGGAGGTCCACAGGCACATCCCAGATAGCAGCACTGTGAGCATGGCAGCACCCCCCATCTCTGTCAGACAGACAAGACAGCAATTAGAGCTGCAGTGATTATGCTTCGTTTAAGGCTTTTAGAGACTCAAAGAAAGAATCTTGGATCACACAGTTCTCTCTCACATGCAGTTTCATAAGCTCCTACTCAGCTTCACAATTAACGTCAACTTCTAGGTTTCCTCTCATTTCCCCTCTCTCTCGCTCTCTCTATATCTATTCTCTCTCTCTCTCTCTTAGCTCGTATCAATCAGTCCTCCCACTCTCTCTGTCTGAGTGTGACAGCCAGGCCTGGCTGCGGTGGCTGAGCTGGGTGGGCATGTCTGCCAGAAAGAACACCAGATGGAACCAGATGCAGCCAGATCCATGCAGCTCTAGCCCAGCAAACAGTCAACTTTCCTACAACCTTCCAATGGAGTCCCCGGTTTGGTTTCCAGCTAACGTTATGACAACATTGGCCCCAGCTGGTGGTCGGAGTCATACAGCCCCAGTCAGTCAGTCCCCAATCTGTCAGCAGAGGAAGTTGTGAGGTCAAAAACAATAACAGAGCGAGTGCCAGGCGCAGGGTCCAGTCAGTCTGCCTGCTCTGTAATTACAGTAGGTGATGGGAGAGGAGGCTTTGTGTGTGTCCAGCCCCTGTGTGTGTGTGTGTGTGTGTGTGTGTGTGTGTGTGTGTGTGTGTGTGTGTGTGTGTGTGTGTGTGTGTGTGTGTGTGTGTGTGTGTGTGTGTGTGTGTCTGTAGCTGCCCTGGCCCAGACTCAGGCTTGTCAGTTACAATGCTTACTCCCATTGAGAGGCCACACCCTGGCCGGCCCGCCACAGAGGGAGACTCAGGTCGGCTCATCGTGTGTGTGTTGGGGGGGGGGGGGTGCTCATTGTTCAGGTCTGCACTTCTGTGGGTCACACAAGCTAGAGAGGCTAGAGGCTGGAGAATGGGTTTCTTTGGCCTGTCATGTCTGGAGGAAACATGGCACCATCCCTACGGTGAAGCATGGTGGTGGCATCATGCTGTGGGGATGTTTTTCAGTGGCAGGGAATGGGAGACTGGTCAGAATTGAGGCAAAGATGAATGGAGCAAAGTACAGAGAGATCATTGATGAAAACCTGCTCCAGGTTCACCTTCCAACAGGACAACGACTCTAAGCACACAGCCAAGACAACGCAGGAGTAGCTTCGGGGCAAGTATCTGAATGTCCTTGAGTGGCCCAGCCAGAGCCCGGACTTGAACCTGATCGAACATCTCTGGAGAGACCTGAAAATAGCTGTGCTGCGATGCTCCCCATCCAACCTGACAGAGCTTGAGAGGATCTGCAGAGAAGAATGGGAGAAACTCCCAAAATACAGATGTGCCAGGCTTGTAGCATCGTACCCGAAGAAGACTCAAGACTGTAATCGCTGCCCAAGGTGCTTCAACAAAGTACTGAGTAAAAGGTCTGAATATTTATGTGAACGTGATATTTCATTTTTTATTTTTTTTGTAATGCATTTACAAAAATGTCTAAAAACCTGTTTTTGCTTTGTCATTATGGGTTATTGTGTGTATGTAGATTGATGAGGAAAAAATAGAATGTAATACATTTTGTAATAAGGCTGTAATATAACAAAATGTGGAAAAAGTCAAGGGGTTTGACTATTCTGGACTCTGACATTGCTTGTTCTGATATTTCTTAATTTAAATTTGTGGGATTTGTGTGTATCGTTTTGTATTGCTAGGTATTACTAGAAACACAAGAATTTCGCTGCACCTGCGATACCATCTGCAAATATGTGTACGCAACCAATAAATGATTTGATTTGATCTGCGGGGCTCCAGCTCAACTCAAGCACCTCATATAATACAAATCCAGTAATGTCAATTCTAGAAAACCAAGGAGTTCCGGTTTGGCATTGAGGTACAAGGCCACAAAGGGTTCTGAGTCCCACAGCCCTACCACAATACGTCTCCAAGCCAATCCGTGGTGCATTATTACACACTGACTAGCAGAGAGTTTGTTAGCATTTCCTGTACGATGCATCCCTTGAGAAAAGCCCAGCAGCTGAAACTTCAGGGCTACCTTATATTTAACTGAATTGTAATTGTTATGTTTTGGGGACATGCATGCACCCCATTCTTCACTGTATCATGCAGCATCTGACATGTCAGCTGTGTTTTAATCTGAGGGCCTTTAGGAAGACAACCATTGTGTAAACACAGCTCCACCCATTGAATTGGCCTATTCTCTATGGAGGCGCACTAACCACACTGTCTCTGATTCCTTCTCTAGTTCAGATCTCCCTTCTCCACCGCAGAATAAATGTCCCCACTTGTCTGAATTGTCCTTATTTTACTCTCCTTGTGAGGACTCTAGTCCCCACAAGGATAGTACAACCAAACACACAGATACACACACACATACTTCCTCTCTCTCTGTGTCTTCTTGTTTGTCTCCACTCTGTTCACAACACCACGGTCTTTACTCAGACCTGTGTGAAAACACAGCCCTTGTCATCTTTTCACTCTCATCTGAAAAGCATCTCAGTCCCATCTCACAATCCATTTTACATAGATGTTGTGGTGGGGGAAGAAAAGTCCCCTCTGGATTACATAGATGTTGTGGTGGTGGGGGAAGGAAAGTCCTTTCTGGATTACACAGATGTTGTGGTGGTGGGAGAAGGAAAGTCCCCTCTGGATTACATAGATGTTGTGGTGGTGGGAGAAGGAAAGTCCCCTCTGGATTACATAGTTGTTGTGGTGGTGGGGAGGAGAGTCCCCTCTGGATTACATAGATGTTGTGGTGGTGGGGAGGAAAGTCCCCTCTGGATTACATAGATGTTGTGGTAGTGGGGGAAGGAAAGTCCCCTCTGGATTACATAGATGTTGTGGTAGTGGGGGAAGGAAAGTCCCCTCTGGATTACATAGTTGTTGTGGTGGTGGGAGAAGGAAAGTCCCCTCTGGATTACATAGATGTTGTGGTGGTGGGGGAAGGAAAGTCCCCTCTGGATTACATAGATGTTGTGGTGGTGGGAGAAGGAAAGTCCCCTTTGGATTACATAACTGTTGTGGTCGTGGGAAGGAAAGTCCCCTCTGGATTACATAGTTGTTATGGTGGTGGGGAGGAAAGTCCCCTCTGGATGACATAGATGTTGTGGTGGTGGGGGAAGGAAAGTCCCCTCTGGATTACATAGTTGTTGTGGTGGTGGGGAGGAAAGTCCCCTCTGGATTACATAGATGTTGTGGTGGTGGGGAGGAAAGTCCCCTCTGGATTACATTGATGTTGTGGTGGTGGGGAGGAAAGTCCCCTCTGGATTACATAGTTGTTGTGGTGGTGGGGGAAGGAAAGTCTCCTCTGGATTACATAGTTGTTGTGGTGGTGGGGAGGAAAGTCCCCTCTGGATTACATAGTTGTTGTGGTGGTGGGGGAAGGAAAGTCCCCTCTGAAATACATAGATGTTGTGGTGGGGGAAGGAAAGTCCCCTCTGGAATACATAGATGTTGTGGTGGGGGAAGGAAAGTCCCCTCTGGATTACATAATTGTTGTGGTGGTGGGGAGGAAAGTCCCCTCTATATTACATAGATGTTGTGGTGGGGGAAGCAAAGTCCCCTCTGGATTACATAGATGTTGTGGTGGTGGGGGAAGGAAAGTCCCCTCTGGAATACATAGATGTTGTGGTGGTGGGGAGGAAAGTCCTGCGATACCATCTGCAAATATGTGTACGCAACCAATAAATGATTTGATTTGATCTGCGGGGCTCCAGCTCAACTCAAGCACCTCATATAATACAAATCCAGTAATGTCAATTCTAGAAAACCAAGGAGTTCCGGTTTGGCATTGAGGTACAAGGCCACAAAGGGTTCTGAGTCCCACAGCCCTACCACAATACGTCTCCAAGCCAATCCGTGGTGCATTATTACACACTGACTAGCAGAGAGTTTGTTAGCATTTCCTGTACGATGCATCCCTTGAGAAAAGCCCAGCAGCTGAAACTTCAGGGCTACCTTATATTTAACTGAATTGTAATTGTTATGTTTTGGGGACATGCATGCACCCCATTCTTCACTGTATCATGCAGCATCTGACATGTCAGCTGTGTTTTAATCTGAGGGCCTTTAGGAAGAATGGAAGGAAAAGGAAAGGAAAGTCTCCTCTGGATTACATAGTTGTTGTGGTGGTGGGGAGGAAAGTCCCCTCTGGATTACATAGTTGTTGTGGTGGTGGGGGAAGGAAAGTCCCCTCTGAAATACATAGATGTTGTGGTGGGGGAAGGAAAGTCCCCTCTGGAATACATAGATGTTGTGGTGGGGGAAGGAAAGTCCCCTCTGGATTACATAATTGTTGTGGTGGTGGGGAGGAAAGTCCCCTCTATATTACATAGATGTTGTGGTGGGGGAAGCAAAGTCCCCTCTGGATTACATAGATGTTGTGGTGGTGGGGGAAGGAAAGTCCCCTCTGGAATACATAGATGTTGTGGTGGTGGGGAGGAAAGTCCCCTCTGGATTACATAGATGTTGTGGTGGGGGAAGGAAAGTCCCCTCTGGATTACATAGATGTTGTGGTGGTGGGGAGGAAAGTCCCCTCTGGATTACATAGATGTTGTGGTGGTGGGGAGGAAAGTCCCCTCTGGATTACATAGTTGTTGTGGTGGTGGGGAGGAAAGTCCCCTCTGGATTACATAGTTGTTGTGGTGGTGGGGGAAGGAAAGTCTCCTCTGGATTACATAGTTGTTGTGGTGGTGGGGAGGAAAGTCCCCTCTGGATTACATAGATGTTGTGGTGGTGGGGAGGAAAGTCCCCTCTGGATTACATAGATGTTGTGGTGGTGGGGAGGAAAGTCCCCTCTGGATTACATAGATGTTGTGGTGGTGGGGAGGAAAGTCCCCTCTGGATTACATAGATGTTGTGGTGGTGGGGAGGAAAGTCCCCTCTGGATTACATTGATGTTGTGGTGGTGGGGAGGAAAGTCCCCTCTGGATTACATAGTTGTTGTGGTGGTGGGGGAAGGAAAGTCTCCTCTGGATTACATAGTTGTTGTGGTGGTGGGGAGGAAAGTCCCCTCTGGATTACATAGTTGTTGTGGTGGTGGGGGAAGGAAAGTCCCCTGTGGAATACATAGATGTTGTGGTGGGGGAAGGAAAGTCCCCTCTGGAATACATAGATGTTGTGGTGGGGGAAGGAAAGTCCACTCTGGATTACATAATTGTTGTGGTGGTGGGGAGGAAAGTCCCCTCTATATTACATAGATGTTGTGGTGGGGGAAGGAAAGTCCCCTCTGGATTACATAGATGTTGTGGTGGTGGGGAGGAAAGTCCCCTCTGGATTACATAGATGTTGTGGTGGGGGAAGGAAAGTCCCCTCTGGATTACATAGATGTTGTGGTGGTGGGGGGAGGAAAGTCCCCTCTGGATTACATAGTTGTTGTGGTGGTGGGGAGGAAAGTCCCCTCTGGATTACATAGTTGTTGTGGTGGTGGGGGAAGGAAAGTCTCCTCTGGATTACATAGTTGTTGTGGTGGTGGGGAGGAAAGTCCCCTCTGGATTACATAGATGTTGTGGTGGTGGGGAGGAAAGTCCCCTCTGGATTACATAGATGTTGTGGTGGTGGGGAGGAAAGTCCCCTCTGGATTACATAGATGTTGTGGTGGTGGGGAGGAAAGTCCCCTCTGGATTACATAGATGTTGTGGTGGTGGGGAGGAAAGTCCCCTCTGGATTACATTGATGTTGTGGTGGTGGGGAGGAAAGTCCCCTCTGGATTACATAGTTGTTGTGGTGGTGGGGGAAGGAAAGTCTCCTCTGGATTACATAGTTGTTGTGGTGGTGGGGAGGAAAGTCCCCTCTGGATTACATAGTTGTTGTGGTGGTGGGGGAAGGAAAGTCCCCTGTGGAATACATAGATGTTGTGGTGGGGGAAGGAAAGTCCCCTCTGGAATACATAGATGTTGTGGTGGGGGAAGGAAAGTCCACTCTGGATTACATAATTGTTGTGGTGGTGGGGAGGAAAGTCCCCTCTATATTACATAGATGTTGTGGTGGGGGAAGGAAAGTCCCCTCTGGATTACATAGATGTTGTGGTGGTGGGGAGGAAAGTCCCCTCTGGATTACATAGATGTTGTGGTGGGGGAAGGAAAGTCCCCTCTGGATTACATAGATGTTGTGGTGGTGGGGGGAGGAAAGTCCCCTCTGGATTACATAGATGTTGTGGTGGTGGGGAAGGAAAGTCCCCTCTGGATTACATAGATGTTGTGGTGGTGGGGAAGGAAAGTCCCCTCTGGATTACATAGATGTTGTGGTGGTGAGGAGGAAAGTCCCCTCTGGATTACATAGATGTTGTGGTGGTGGGGGGAGGAAAGTCCCCTCTGGATTACATAGATGTTGTGGTGGTGGGGAAGGAAAGTCCCCTCTGGATTACATAGATGTTGTGGTGGTGGGGAGGAAAGTCCACTCTGGATTACATAATTGTTGTGGTGGTGGGGAGGAAAGTCCCCTCTGGATTACATAGATGTTGTGGTGGTGGGGAGGAAAGTCCCCTCTGGATTACATAGATGTTGTGGTGGTGGGGAGGAAAGTCCCCTCTGGATTACATAGTTGTTGTGGTGGTGGTGGGGAGGAAAGTCCCCTCTGGATTACATAGTTGTTGTGGTGGTGGAGAGGAAAGTCCCCTCTGGATTACATAGATGTTGTGGTGGTGGGGAGGAAAGTCCCCTCTGGTTTACATTGATGTTGTGGTGGTGGGGGAGGAAAGTCCCCTCTGGATTACATAGTTGTTGTGGTGGTGGGGAGGAAAGTCCCCTCTGGATTACATAGATATTGTGGTGGTGGGGGGAGGAAAGCCCTCTGGAATACATAGTTGTTGTGGTGGTGGGAGGGAAAGCCCTCTGGATTACATAGTTGTTGTGGTGGTGGGGGAAGGAAAGTCCCCTCTGGATTACATAGATGTTGTGGTGGTGGGGGAAGGAAAGTCCCCTCTGGATTACATAGTTGTTGTGGTGGTGGGGAGGAAAGTCCCCTCTGCATTACATAGTTGTTGTGGTGGTGGGGAGGAAAGTCCCCTCTGGATTACATAGTTGTTGTGGTGGTGGGGAGGAAAGTCCCCTCTGGATTACATAGTTGTTGTGGTGGTGGGGAGGAAAGTCCCCTCTGGATTACATAGTTGTTGTGGTGGTGGGGGAAGGAAAGTCCCCTCTGGAATACATAGTTGTGGTGGTGGGGGAAAGAAAGTCCCATCTGGATTACATAGATGTTGTGGTGGTGGGGAGGAAAGTCCCCCCTGGATTACATAGATGTTGTGGTGGTGGGTAGGAAAGTCCCCTCTGGATTACATAGATGTTGTGGTGGTGGGGAGGAAAGTCCCCTCTGGATTACATAGATGTTGTGGTGGTGCGGGGAGGAAAGGAACCAGTGGAGGCAACAGCAGCATTCTCCTCCATTGGGACATTAAAGGCCTAAACAACTGAACTGATGTATTTAACTTTGTAAGACAATTTACTAGATATGATCAGATGACAGAAGAATCTTTGTCATTCAACTAATATTTTTCCCCCACATATATCCATGATTGTATGTTCAGTATCTGTTGATAAGTAAAGTATTTACAGCTTTAATCCTGTGATTGTTGTGACTCAGAGCTTGCTATGATGAGAGAGAGAAGACTGGGAGTCTGGTCTGGTATGTCTAATTGTATCTGCATTAGACAGACATGGCAAAGCAAGGCTTAGTGGTCTGTCTGTAAGGTTCAATTACTGAGTACATCCCAAATGGCACCTTATTACATATTTAGTGCACTACTTTTGACCAGGACCCATAGGACTCCAGTCAAAAGTAGTGCACTGTGTAGGGAGTAGGGTGCCTTTTGGGACTCAGGTATTGTATATGTTCTCTCTAACATGTGAGGTAGAATCAGCTCTCCTCTATACTCCCATGCTTAAACCAACATGATAAATGGAAACAGAATACTTCAAGAAATGTGCAAACAGAGCCTGGCTCCCTGTCACAGTTAACCACACCTGGCTCCCTGTCACAGTTAACCACACCTGGCTCCCCGTCACAGTTAACCACACCTGGCTCCCTGTCACAGTTAACCACACCTGGCTCCCTGTCACAGTTAACCACACCTGGCTCCCTGTCACAGTTAACCACACCTGGCTCCCTGTCACAGTTAACCACACCTGGCTCCCTGTCACAGTTAACCACACCTGGCTCCCTGTCACAGTTAACCACACCTGGCTCCCTGTCACAGTTAACCACACCTGGCTCCCTGTCACAGTTAACCACACCTGGCTCCCTGGTACAGTTAACCACACCTGGCTCCCTGGTACAGTTAACCACACCTGGCTCCTCTACTACAGATGGCCTGCACCATGGCTCGTCATAATAGCCCACACAACACCTTAAAAGACTACTGATGATGGGAAAGATAAAGTGTTGAGTAGGAGTGATGATCAAGGAACAGTTTTGACTTTAGATATTAATGAATAAGATTACATGGACGGGGGACCTGATCCTAGATCAGCACTCCTACTCAGAGACCCCTTATGAATGAGGCCCTTGATCTAGCATCATGTCCCTCGTTCATATAATCATATTCATTATTATCTAAAAGGCAAACCCGGTCTTAGATCGGCAGGACTGTTACTCTGACACTGCCTTATGAATATTGGCTCTGGGTTTTGCTTTCAATAGAGTCAATAACGGCCCATGTGTTGCAATGTTCTATTCTGTAACCTGAACCGTGCTTTATCTTGGTATGAATAGTTAACATGTAGAAGTCATGTTTATCTTTCACATTTCTTCTCTGCTTCTTTGTCCTCCATTCCTTTCATTCGAAAGAGAAGCTCTCAAATAAATATTTAGTTCTCAAAGGATATTTACAGATGTTTTTGGAATACTGAGAAACTGCTAAATGTCCAACTATATTATTAAAGCATGATAACATGGTTATATCAGGAAATTTTTCTTCATTTTAAAGCCCGTTTGTACACTAACTTAGCACATAATTGAAAAGGATAATGCTCAATGTCACTGCTGGAGACATTCTAGAGTGGAAACATTTGAAGGCGTTCTATCCAATAAGCGTCGCTGTGGTTCAGAGTTGTCCGTTGTGGTCCAGGTGTGACATATGTCAGTTAGGCATTATAAACCGGGTCGTTTGAGCCCTGAATGCTGTTTGGCTGAAAGCCGTGGTATATTAGACCTTATACCACGGGTATCACACAAAATTACTTGTCTACTGTTGTAATTACGTTGGTAACCAGTTCATAATAGCAATAAGCCACCTTGGGGGTTTGTGGTATATGGCCAATATAGCACGACTAAGGGCTATATCCAGGCACCCCTTCGTTGCGTCGTACATAAGAACAGCCTTTAACCGTGGTATATTGTCCATATACCACACCTCGTCGGGCATTATTGCTTAATTAGAGGTAGGCTACGTGATTTACCAGCATCCACCTGTTCATTCTCACAATATTAGGACATCATAGCCTACAACAGATACTTGTAATAACTAAATGTTCCCAGTTATTAGAAAAGCAATCCACACCGAGACAAAAATGTAAACGAATAGGCAACAGCTGTCACAAATGTCCGATTGAATGTGACTTTTACCTGTTTTTCCCTTCTACGTGCAGCTCTCTTTCCTCTTGCTTTTCACGCGGAAGCCAAATGGTGTACCATGGAAATGCAGCACGTTTGTCCAATATTAAAAACGAAATGTGTATTTTAAAGTATTAAAAGACACCCAAAAGTCATGTATTAGATACGTCTTCAATCGTGTGTCAACCTTTGAGTTCAGTGAACGCTTTTAGTTCCAAATGTTCAATCCTAAAATCTCGCCACATCCTTTCCCCTTTCGATGCTGATCAGCCACTACACCGACTGCTCCTCTCAACCTTTTCGGTCTCTTAAAACTATGTCACACATCCAATAAAAACGATTCTAAACCGAAAAGCCAAAATATCTGCCGAAAAATTAGCGATCTTTATGCCCGAGATATAGTCCGTCCAAGTTGAACATATTTGTATCGTCTGAAGCGCAACACAATGACCCTGTATCTCGGGCTAAAATCTTCCACTGATAAACCGAAAACACGAAACTCTAGCCTGGAACATAGGCTACTAGACGTCAGTCTTCTGTTTTTAATAAAGAACTTAACTAACACAATTAAATACCTTCTCAAACAGCCAATATCTCCATCTCGATAAAGTATCCTACTTAGAACGCCTAGGAACCTAACTTTGCTCTGTTCCCGATTCATGCGCAATATCAAGCCTACGGAGATTTTAAATACACAATTTTGTCCCACCCCTCATTGTCCTGGAAGGGATCTGGCTGGAATGTGCTCTCAGAGCAGTTTTCCTGTTTCTGACAAGCATCTCATTTTTTCTTCTGGTTTTCGCACTTGTAGCCTGGCGTCTCTGTATACTGCCATTACAGAGTTACAGGCTTTGGGTCTGCACTATATAGGGAATAGGGTGCCATTTGGGACATAACTTGTCCATTTGCTCCCTGCCCCTACTGCTACCCCCATGGATGATGATGTCAGTGGTATTACAGCTGGAATCCGGCCTCCTTCCTCTGTTGTGTTACAGCAACAAATAACTATTTTTGAACACACATTGTATCAAATATGTTACTATATTAGGCTCATATCCTCCTCAAAAGGACAGTCGGAGCTCTAGGCGAATATTTCACTATTTTAACCAGGTCACCCTAGCAGACAAAAAAGCCTGAGTGATATCTCTCTTCATTGGTGTAATGTGTATTCCCTTCCTCGTTCACATGGATGGTCCTTAATCTATCCTCTAGGCCTATGTACAGCTGCTACACAACTGGGAGGCCTCATGGTCCTTAATCTATCCTCTAGGCCTATGTACAGCTGCTACACAGCTGGGAGGCCTCATGGTCCTTAATCTATCCTCTAGGCCTATGTACAGCTGCTACACAGCTGGGAGGCCTCATGGTCCTTAATCTATCCTCTAGGCCTATGTACAGCTGCTACACAGCTGGGAGGCCTCATGGTCCTTAATCTATCCTCTAGGCCTATGTACAGCTGCTACACAGCTGGGAGGCCTCATGGTCCTTAATCTATCCTCTAGGCCTATGTACAGCTGCTACACAGCTGGGAGGCCTCATGGTCCTTAATCTATCCTCTAGGCCTATGTACAACTGCTACACAGCTGGGAGGCCTCATGGTCCTTAATCTATCCTCTAGGCCTATGTACAGCTGCTACACAGCTGGGAGGCCTCATGGTCCTTAATCTATCCTCTAGGCCTATGTACAGCTGCTACACAGCTGGGAGGCCTCATGGTCCTTAATCTATCCTCTAGGCCTATGTACAACTGCTACACAGCTGGGAGGCCTCATGGTCCTTAATCTATCCTCTAGGCCTATGTACAGCTGCTACACAGCTGGGAGGCCTCATGGTCCTTAATCTATCCTCTAGGCCTATGTACAGCTGCTACACAGCTGGGAGGCCTCACACCAACAGTCTAAGGGAAGATAGAGCAATATGCTCTTCCCTTTCCATCATCAGCATGTATTTTTCCTTCCACACATTACAATTGTGAGAGGTTGAGATCCAGGTTGTTCTCAGCATTCTTTCAGAGCCAGGCAACACTACAGAAATCAGTAGGACATCTCATTCTATTTCTTTGGGCTGCCCAGTTTGTCTCTTTTCTTTCCAGGCTATGTTGAAAGTCTTTGTTTTTTGTGCAATAATCGCACAGAGAGAGGATGGAGAATGAAATCCTGTTTATATGATGAACTTCAATAGAATGGAGAAAGTCGGAGTAATGTTTTCCTTTGACAGCCGACCGCCATTTCTTTCCAAAGAAGTTGAGTACTTTTCTAATTTTAAACTAAAGACCACATCCTGAATGAAAATACCTGTCATAAAAAAAACATGCTTCCGTACGGTATCATAATGTGCTGTGCAACCATTTTTCTGAGTTATAAAAAACATGAGGGGAAATGCATAAACAGTCTGTGATATACAGTATGTACATCCTGTCTGAGGACTCCCAGTCTCAGAGTGCATCACAAATGGCACCCTATTCCCTATTGAACAGGGCCCGTAGGGCTCTGGTCAGAAGTAGTGCTCTACATAGGGAATAGGGTGCCATTTGGGAGGTAACCTCAGGCTTTAGTCACAGGTGTTTGTCTGTTTGTTTGTCTGTTTGTTTTTCCTAATTGGTATCGTTTGTTTATTCCATATACTGATATTTATGGTCTGGAGATAGTTCTTAGCATCTAATAAAAATAGCTTTATTCATCATTTATTCAATCAAACCCTTTCTATTTTTTCTCCTTCTTGTGACACAGCTCGAAGTAACTGGACTTTTACGGCCACTGATCCCAAGTCAGACGTAAAACACTGAATCCTAAAATCTTTCCTCATCTAGATCCTTTACTCTTTCGATTGGGATCAAGCTCAGTGGGCTATTTATGCTTTGGTGCTCCTCTTAACTTTTTGTTAAAAAAAAGACTGTTCTGCTCCAATAAAAAAAACTCTAAACTGAACATCCAAGAAACTTTGATGGGAACCCACCTACACATGTCAGAGATACGTTCCAAGTTGACCAGATTTGTCTCGTCGCAGTGACGCTTTATCTCGGGCAAAAATCTTTCACTGAAAATCGAAAACACTAAGCTCGGGTCTAGAACACTAGGCGTCAGTCTTCCACTTTGAAATAACTTCACAAACAACCCCATCGCCCCCTCTCAATAAAATACGTAGCCTGCCTATGAACCTAACTTGTTCCTGATTCAAGTGGAAGATAAACCCTACAGAGATTATCCCACCCGTCATTGTGTTGAGTCTGGCTGGAACCTGCTCTCATACTGGTTCTCCTGTTTCTGGCAAACCTCTTATTTACTCCTCTGGTTCTCCTGTTTCTGGCAAACCTCTTATTTACTCCTCTGGTTCTCCCCATGTAGCCTGGCTTCTCTGAATACTGCAGTTAAAGGGTTACAGATGTGGCTTTGGTGTCTCTCAGTGTGGGAGTTGAAGATCGGCTGTTGTAAATGCTACAGTACATAATAAAGCATCAAGCAGACAACATTTTTGCTCTTGAACTTAAATTCTAACTTGATTATTAGGCCTAGGGGGGGAGAGTAATGCTCACTGTCGATGTATCATTAACAAAGTGATACTGACCTGAGGTTACTGTGCCCAGTGGGACGTTAGAAGAGCAGCCGTCCAACGGCATGGCGCTTCCTAAGGACGCTGACTGGACCCCAAGACAGACAGAGGTCCATCCCAAATGGCACCATATTTGCTATGTAGTGCACTATACTCTTGGGAATAGGGTACTTCTTGCCCATTGAGCAAGTAGTGGAATACAGTGCCTTGCGAAAGTATTCGGCCCCCTTGAACTTTGCGAACTTTTGCCACATTTCAGGCTTCAAACATAAAGATATAAAACTGTATTTTTTTGTGAAGAATCAACAACAAGTGGGACACAATCATGAAGTGGAACGACATTTATTGGATATTTCAAACTTTTTAACAAATCAAAAACCGAAAAATTGGGCGTGCAAAATTATTCAGCCCCTTTACTTTCAGTGCAGCAAACTCTCTCCAGAAGTTCAGTGAGGATCTCTGAATGATCCAATGTTGACCTAAATGACTAATGATGATAAATACAATCCACCTGTGTGTAATCAAGTCTCCGTATAAATGCACCTGCACTGTGATAGTCTCAGAGGTCCGTTAAAAGCGCAGAGAGCATCATGAAGAACAAGGAACACACCAGGCAGGTCCGAGATACTGTTGTGAAGAAGTTTAAAGCCGGATTTGGATACAAAAAGATTTCCCAAGCTTTAAACATCCCAAGGAGCACTGTGCAAGCGATAATATTGAAATGGAAGGAGTATCAGACCACTGCAAATCTACCAAGACCTGGCCGTCCCTCTAAACTTTCAGCTCATACAAGGAGAAGACTGATCAGAGATGCAGCCTAGAGGCCCATGATCACTCTGGATGAACTGCAGAGATCTACAGCTGAGGTGGGAGACTCTGTCCATAGGACAACAATCAGTCGTATATTGCACAAATCTGGCCTTTATGGAAGAGTGGCAAGAAGAAAGACATTTCTTAAAGATATCCATAAAAAGTGTTGTTTAAAGTTTGCCACAAGCCACCTGGGAGACACACCAAACATGTGGAAGAAGGTGCTCTGGTCAGATGAAACCAAAATTGAACTTTTTGGCAACAATGCAAAACGTTATGTTTGGCGTAAAAGCAACACAGCTGAAAACACCATCCCCACTGTCAAACATGGTGGTGGCAGCATCATGGTTTGGGCCTGCTTTTCTTCAGCAGGGACAGGGAAGATGGTTAAAATTGATGGGAAGATGGATGGAGCCAAATACAGGACCATTCTGGAAGAAAACCTGATGGAGTCTGCAAAAGACCTGAGACTGGGACGGAGATTTGTCTTCCAACAAGATAATGATACAAAACATAAAGCAAAATCTACAATGGAATGGTTCAAAAATAAACATATCCAGGTGTTAGAATGGCCAAGTCAAAGTCCAGGCCTGAATCCAATCGAGAATCTGTGGAAAGAACTGAAAACTGCTGTTCACAAATGCTCTCCATCCAACCTCACTGAGTTCGAGCTGTTTTGCAAGGAGGAATGGGAAAACATTTCAGTCTCTCGATGTGCAAAACTGATAGAGACATACCCCAAGCGACTTACAGCTGTAATCGCAGCAAAAGGTGGCGCTAAAGTATTAACTTAAGGGGGCTGAATAATTTTGCACGCCCAATTTTTCAGTTTTTGATTTGTTAAAAAAGTTTGAAATATCTAATAAATGTCGTTCCACTTCACGATTGTGTCCCACTTGTTGTTGATTCTTCACAAAAAAATACAGTTTTATATCTTTATGTTTGAAGCCTGAAATGTGGCAAAAGGTCGCAAAGTTCAAGGGGGCCGAATACTTTTGCAAGGCACTGTATATAGACAATAGGGTGCCATTCAGAACGCTGCTCTGACTGAGACAGCCAGTCCCACATCGATCCCTACTCTTACCCATTGGACGGAACCCTTCAGTGGTTGCAGATCTGACTAATGGGCGATGACACACTCACTGTCCATGGTATTGCAACTGGTATCCGGTCACCATCCCCTTTAATGTTTCAGAAACAAATATAAAAACCATTTTTGAACACACACTTTTTAGGCCTTCACTATAATTAAGCAATAAGGCCCGGGGGGGGGGGTGGGGGGGGGGCAATATACCGCGTCGAAGGGCTATTCTTACACGACGCAACACAGAGTGCTAGGACACAGCCCTTAGCCGTGGTATATTGGCCATATTGCTATTGCTATTATAAACTGGTTACCAGCGTAATAAGAGCAGTAAAAATACGTGTTTTGTCATACCCATGGTATACGGTCTGATATACCACGACTGTCAGCCAATCAGCATTCAGGGCTCGAACCTAGAGCTTTGGGAAATATTGCACCATTTTGGCCAGCTTTGGTCATTATGAAATATCCTAGAAAAGGAAGTCTGCAAGGCCTACAGTCTAAATCTAATAAATGTAGCTATCTAGATCCAGTGGAACACTTTATCTAATACTGAACTGTTGATCTCCCACCATGATCCAAATATGGCTGCCTCCTTTATGGGAACGCTGAATTACACTGAAGCGTGGGTGAGATATTTTCTTCTCAGTAATGGGAATTTCTTGTTCTCATGGCCCTTAATCTATCCTCTTGGGCTGTGTACAGATACACGCACAGCTGGTAACCCTCAAATCAGCTGTTTTAGCAAAGAGAGAGCAAACTGTTATTTTTGATCAGCAGCATGTCTTTTTCCTTCCCAAAATTAATCTGTGAGATGTTGAGATCTGGGTTGTTTGTAACATTCTTTCAGCACCAGCTAGGCAGCACCAGCTAGGCAATATCAGCTAAGCAGCACCAGCTAGGCAGCACCAGCTAGGCAGCACCAGCTAGGAAGCACCAGCTAGGCAACACCAGCTAGGCAGCACCAGCTAGGCAACATCAGCTAGGCAGCACCAGCTAGGCAACACCAGCTAGGCAGCACCAGCTAGGCAGCACCAGCTAGGAAGCACCAGCTAGGCAGCACCAGCTAGGCAGCACCAGCCAGGCAGCACCAGCCAGGCAACACCAGCTAGGCAGCAACAGCTAGGCAGCACCAGCTAGGCAACACCAGCTAGGCAGTACCAGCTAGGCAGCAACAGCTAGGCAGCACCAGCTAGGCAACACCAGCTAGGCAGTACCAGCTAGGCAGCACCAGAAAAATAGAAGGATATCATTCTATTTCTAAGGACAGCACAACAGCACAGTTTGTTTTGTTGTTGTGCCAAAATCTCACAGAGACAGGAGGGAGAATTAAAACGTGTTTAGGATTTTATTCAATAGAATAGAGAGACAGGCAATGTCTGCTTCTAAAAGAAGTTGAGCACTTTTCAAATGTTAACGTAAAGAGCACATCCTGAATGAAAATACCTGTGAAACATAAATGTGCTTTTGTACAGTAACATAATGTGCCGTGCAGCCATTTTTCTAAGTAATAGAAAACATGAGTCATCATGGAAATGCATAAACAGTCTGTGATATACAGTATGAATCTCCTGTCTGAGGACTCCCAGTCACAAATGCCACCCTATTCCCTATTGAACAGGGCCCATAGGGCTCTGGTCAGAAGTAGTGCACTACATGGAGAATAGGTTGCCATTTTGGAGGCAGACTCAGTCTTTAGTCAAAGGTTCTACTATGGTCTCTCTCTGACCTCCTTGAGGCTTTTATTTTGATGTAGACTGTATATTGACTAGTTCCCCAACTGCAAAGGGGAACTGAGACAAACATTGTAGAGATACTTTGAGAAAGTTTCATTGGTTCTATCTTGGTAGGTTGATCTACTGACATGAAAAGTTGATGAGTGTCCTTTGTAAATTTAAAAATTATTGCTTTAGTTTGAATCTTATTCCTCCTATTTGTCTGTTTGTTTTTCCAAATGGATCTTGTTTGTTTATTTATAGACTGATATTTATGGTCTGGAGATAGCGGTCTAAGGCACTGCATCGCAGTGCTTGAAGCGTCACTACAGACCTGCGTTCGATCCCAGGCTCTGTCACAACCGACCCGGAGTCCCATAGGGTGACGCACAATTGGCCCAGTGTCATCCGGGTTAGGGGATGGTTTGGCCGGGGGCTTTACTTGGGGTGTTTCCTCCGACACACTGGTGCAGCTGGCTTCCCGGGTTAAGCGGGCGGGTGTTAAGAAGCGCGGTTTGGCGGGTTATGTTTCAAGGGACGCATGACTCGACCCTCTCCCGACCCCATTGGGGAGTTGCAGCGATGAGACAAAATTGAAATCATGAAATTGGGGAGAAAAAAGGGGGTAAAATACAAAAAAGCCCCATGAAGTTTTAAGTATTACAAAAGAGATCTGCACAATGACTTGGAGGATTACTGGCTGAGTGGACATTACCCCTCCCATGTATTGCATCCTTTGGGTTATGCCGCTACCTATGGTTAGGTCGTGTGGTTACGCCCCATGGTTACAGACATATCTATTGTTAGTCGCTATGGTTACAGACGTATAGTTAGTCTTTATGGTTACGCCCCATGGTTACAGATGTACAGTATATATATTTAGGCTGTATGGTTAAGCCCCATGGTTACAGATGTATCTATATTTAGGCTGTGTGGTTATGCCCCATGGTTACAGATGTATCTATATTTAGGCTGTATGGTTACTCCCATGGTTACAGATGTATCTATATATAGGCTCTGTAGTAGATGGGTAAAAAAAGCCAACTCTGAATATCCCTTTGAGCATGGTAAAGTTAATAATTACACTTTGGAAGGTGTATCAATACATCCAGTCACTACAAAGATACAGGCGTCCTTCCTAACTTAGTTGCCAGAGAGGAAGGAAACCGCTCAAGGAGTTCACCATGAGGCCAATGGGGATTTTAAACGAGTTACAGAGTTAAATGGCTGATATGAGAAAAGTGAGGATGGATCAACAACATTGTAATTACTCCACAATACTAACCCAAATGACAGTGAAAAGTAGGAAGCCTGTACATAATGCAAATATTCCAAAACATGCATCCTGTTTGCAATAAGACACAAAAGTACTACTGCAAATAATGTGTCAAAGAAATTAACTTTTGTCCTGAATACAAAGTGTTATGTTTGGGGCAAATCCAACACAAAACATCACTGAGTACCACTCTTCATATTTTCAAGCATGGTGGGGGCCTCATCCTGTTATGGGTATACTTGTCATCGGCAATGACTTGGACGTTTTTTAGGATAAAAAGAAAAGGAATAGAGCTAAGCGCAGGCAAAGTCTTAGAGGAAATCCTGGTTCAGTCTGCTTTCCAACAGACACTGGAAGACAAATCCACCTTTCAGCAGGACAATAACCTAAAACACAAGGCCAAATATACACTGGAGTTTCTTACCAAAATGACACCGAATGTTCCTGAGTAGCCTAGTTACAGTTTGGACTTAATAAAACATCTTGAACATCTATGGCAAGACTTGAAAATGTCTGTCTAGCAATGATCAACAACCAACTTGACAGAGCTTGAATAATAAAAAATATACAATCCAGGTTTGCAAAGCTTTCAGAGACTTACCCAGAAACATGTGTTGACTCAGGGGGTTGAATACTTTTCTAATCAGAATTTATCCGTTTTTCTCACCCCCCCCCCCCCCCCCCCCCCCCCCCCAAAAATGCTAGAATTTTTCTTCCAGACTGACATTAGAGTATTTTGTGTAGATCGTTGACAAAAAATTTTACTATTAAATACATTTGAATCCCACTTTGTAACACCAAAAAAATGTGGACAAATTCAAGGGGTGTGAATACTTTCTGAAAGTACTGTATAGTTAGGCTGTATGGTTACACCCCATGGTTACAGACGTATCTATGGTTATGTTGTATGGTTACGCCCCATGGTTACAGACGTATTTATTGTTAGGTTGTATGGTTACACCCCATGGTTACAGCTATATCTATGGTTAGGCTACATGGTTATTGTCTGATCTGACTGTGACTATAATAGCACCAGTTAACAAGCTCACTGAGCTCACACACTAACCCAGCTTAGCCTATAGCCAAAGCTGCTAAATCTATCGGATATAGGGGGAAGAAGGATCATCACTAAGTCACATGGATGTTGTGTTTTTAAACGTTTTAATGTTTGGTTTTGTAATAGAATATTCATTAGGCCTGTTGTATCTTTTCATATTGTAGGAGCCGTATCTGACACATCAATGGTTTTTGACTGGCAAAAGCCACTACACATACGATTTTCTGGATCCTTGACGAGGATGATGGTGTTATTTAAAAATAACCATCACATACTATTAGGACAGAAGTGGATTCCTACTGAATAACATACTTCACATTTCAGCTCCATCACAACATGTGAACTGGATCAACAAACAATTTATTCTAACTGAGCAGGTTTGTGCAACGTAATAATAAGCCACTCAGGTTTATCTTTAAATACCTGAGCCTCATCAAAACTGAGGGGATCCCTGATATTGTATTACTACTCTTGATAAAAGTCAAAAGTCCTCTCACCGGTAACAGTGAAAAATCGACTTCTTTCGGAAGACAGCTAATTGGAGTACATAGGAAAACAAAGCACAGAGCAGATTGGAACTCAGATGTGCGTTGTGGTCAGACCTGGGTTCATATACTATTCAAAATCTTACAAAAACATTCAGCGTTTGCTTTAGCTTGCCTGGAGTGCCAGTTGGGTGTGGTTTGCACTTTTGGGACTTTTATATTGTTTCCATATCAACAGGCAAGCTCTCTCAAGCACAGCTGAAACATTTGAAATGCTTTCAAATTGTATTTGACCCCAGGTCTGGTTGTGCTATATCTGACCATGAGGTTTATCAAACAGGCAACTCTGAAACCTTGTTCATAATCCTCCCTAATCATTTGCCTAACTCATGTTAATGTCCTGTTTCTTTTTCAGGAAGTACCTTGCTTATCAGAAACTAGAGATTTATTTGCTATGGCTCTGGTTCCTTCACAGTTTCGATTGGTTAGCTATAAACATGGAAGACCAAACAAACTCTACTGATCTTTTTAACATCTGAACTCTCAAAAATAAATAAATCAACAAAATAATTTAAAACAGAAAAAGAGAATTCCACATGAAAGATACATTAATAATAATGTCTAGGAATGTCCAGGCCATTGCAGTCCTTACAGCCGCATATCCCAGCAGAGAGGAAAAACAACAGTCCATCCATTAGACTTGGTCCGGCTCAGATGCTAGTTTCCACCCATGTTATTAGAGGCCCCAAGGTAGGGCTGCAACTGAGCCTCCATGATGACCCCAGGCAGGTGCCACCACAGGGGAGCCGTCCCCTTGTCCGTCTTATATGACATCATCACAGTGGATACAATGGAGTTAGTAGGAGATGACAGCAAAGATGGTGGATAAATCAAGATTCTCTCAGGCCGTTTATCATTGAAAAAAATGGTCTACTTAACAGGGGTGGGTCTCCCATGGACACCAATGCAATAGCAGCTGGGTCTGGTCTACTAAGTTCATTGACTTTCATTCAATCAGTAAACAAAACTGCGAGTGGGGTGTCTCGCTTCCTCTTCCGTCTGATGACAGCACAGAGGTCGCTCTATTTTCCCAGAGTTCTGTGCTCCCACTCTGTGGCACTTTACAGACAGCAGTTTAACTTGCCTTGGCAGGCTCCTTTGACTTGGCCGCCACCTTGGCTGCCTTCTTCTTAGCTTTCTTAAGTGCCTTCTCTTGCGCTTGCTTCTCTTCCTCCAACTTTTCCTTTTCCTTTTTCTTCTCCTGCTTCTCTGCCTTGTACTTCCAGACCGGAGGCTCCAGGTGGCCCTTGTGCCTCTTCGCCTTCTTCGCCTTCTTGGGTGTTTTGTCTTGAGACTTGGTGAAGGTGATCTTGGGGATGCAACTAGACGGGAATACAGAGTTCCGGTGGGCCATGGAACAAGGGATGAAGTTACGGACGCCGCTGGCAGCCATCGAGAGAATACTATCCCTCCACTCCGCGTACGAGCAGCAGTTGGCGAGTGAGAAGGGGCTCGACGACGCTGGCGCAGGCTTGAAAGAACATTTCACACCGTTACTATGACACACAGAGCTTTCCTCCAGGTCCTTACTGCTGTGCTTCTCCATCAGCTCCGGCACGGCCAGGCGCCTCTTCCCGAGCTCGGGGGGGCTTGTGGGGCAGAGGGGCCGGCAGCCAGTGGAGACTAGAGGGCTGTGGATGGATGTGGTCATCTTCACCAGGTGGTCCATCACTCCGTTGTCCTGAGGGTCCTTGGGTAAGCTAATGGTCAGGCTGTCCTTCAGACGTTGAGTCAGTGTTTTGGGGATCATGGCTTGAGAAGAAGACAGAAGATAGAAGATTACTTCTATGTAGAACACCTAGTAACATTTCTTGCATTGCAATACAGTTTGATTCAGATTTATTGTCACAGAGACACACTACAGAGAAACACACATATTCTACGCACGCCCAATGGAGAGGTTGGATAAATGGGTCAGCCGCAGTGCAGCGCCCTTGGAGCAGTTTATAGGTTACAACAGCAGGCTACTGGACCACTGCCCACCAGCTTTTTCCCAGCCGGGGCAGGGATTGTAAACGGCAACCCTCTGGTTGTCGGCCGGCCTCTCTAACCTTTGGCAACCAGCTCCTTCAGCTCGGGCCACTCTATCACGTAGCTGTCGCAGAACTGCTCGGCGATGGGGTGCGCCTGGAGAAAACGGAGACGCTGCAGGACCTCGAAGCGACCCGTCTTCAGGGCCCAGTCCATGATGCTTTTCCCCCGGACCTCATCCACTACATTGATATCTGCACCTGGACATTGGGATAGGCAGGGAGACAGAGAAACAACGCACAGCCAAAATGATCACAGGAGCTAGGCAACAAGGTTAGGCACTAAAGAAATGAGGGAAACTGATCAAGATTAGATTTTTATAATGTAATGTGTGAGGCATGTACTCTGACAGTTCAAAGACAATTCAAGTCAATGTAATCGTCCTACTAAGTGGCTTGTGAAGGAACTGTAAAATGTGGAGGGAGATAGAGGATATTAACATAAACAGCAATACACTATGAGTTGGGCTATTCAATTTTGGTTCTGGGGGTTGAAACACTTCCATTTTTCACCTCCTTAGAATCAGGGACCAATTCAGACCTGGGACACCAGGTGAATCCAATTTACTATCAGGTAGAAGCAAAAAAACAGAAATGTTTTGGCCTGCAAGGGCCGGAATTGAATAGCCCGGCGGCTACAGAGAGGAGAACTGTCACTATTTGATTGGCTAATAATGAGACAGTATGTGTTTATGAACATCTCCAGTTTGAAGCAGGAGAATCAAGGGTTTCAATTAAAGGGACAATCAGCATTCCAGCATTCCAGCCATTATTATGAGCCGTCCTCCCCTCAGCAGCCTCCTATGGTACAGATAAGAATAGGTAGTAGGGTGACTTGATGGTGACCTGTTTTGACTTATGTACCGTTAATAGGTGTTACCACAGCCATGTCTCTATCAGTCCTGGTAAATCCACACAAAGCTAATCCAGCCTGCAACCCAAAACAGCTAGTCCCAGATTAGACAAGAAGACGAGAATAGAAAACCAATGTCCTCAGATTTGATCCTTGAACTCAGATAGATGTGCGTCATCATCCTTCTCCACCTAAATGGCTGTCATAATCATACACTTGGTCTGTGTCTGAAATAGCACCCTATTCCCTATATAGTGCACCATTTTTTTTCTTTAACACATTCACAGTAACCATAGAAACCTAATGAATAATACAATAGTCAATCTAGTTCTATGATGATAAGTTGATAACCCATTTCACCATAGTAACTGTGCTTCTACTGATTCGTGAATAAACTTATTAAAGATATCAGTTAGGAAGTTGTCAGTATGGAGAGGAAGGGTTTTTGCGCCACTTGGAAAAGGAAAACCCATGGAAATAGTCTTTGGAAGTCCTTCCAACCCTGCACGCAAAGACTTCTGTTCAATGACTACTCCAATAGTCCAATTTTACTGACTATAGCCACTTACCGGCCATGAGGAGGGAAGACACACAGTCTACCCTGCCTTGCATGGCTGCCTTGATGAGGGCAGTGAAGCCCCGGATGTCCCTCACCTCCAGGTCTATCTTAGGGTAGTAGTTCAGGATGAAGTTTAGAATGGAGATATAGCCTGGGTGGAGAGAGGGGCTGTTATTAGGAAGGTTTAAGTTGCCATAGTTGTTATCACCAGTGGAATTGGGTGGGAATCTTCAGGGGAACATTTTAACAAGTTTTGTAACTGAATGGCCGTTGACTGTGATTATTAAGTTACCAGTTGATTTAGTTCCAGTTACACCCCTGAGTATAATGCTGTGACCCCTACCAGATCATGGAATAGGCGCTTCTATTGATATGATATGATATGATATGCTCACCAAAGCTAGCCAGCATATTATTGCAATGCTTACCGGCCTGGGCAGCAATCATCAGTGCTGTGTTGCCTTCATTGTCCTGATGGTTAATGTTGATCAGTGGACAAGTGTGTAGACCGTAGACCATGTCCACATAGCCTCTGGAGACAGCAAGCATCAGACCATTCTGACATGGAAACAAAGCCGAGCCCAGATGTGGTCATTCAATATGCTCTAATGCAGTGTTTCTCCCCCTTTTATGTACCAGAAACCGCCAAGCTTTTGTTCTTCCTCCTTGTGGGACCCCTTACATTAAAATGAACATTTGAGTAACTCACTAAAAAAGTATAAGCCAACCATCTCAAAGACCAGTCAGTATCATCCCGGGAATCATTGCCAGTCCGCAGGCCAAAGGTTGAGAAACACTGCTCTAAGGCAGAGAGAAATCAAATACTTGTTGAACCCAGAACCACCTGAGGGAAACATGACATAGTCCTTACCATGCCATTGATGTCCAGCTCCATAACCTCTTCCTTAGTAACCCCCCTCTCCAGGACCCTCTGTAGCGTCAGCACCTCGTTCCTGTTACAGGCCTCGTACAGCGTAGAGGTGGTGCCTCCACTACCCCGCTCCATCTCATAGTCTGGCATGATAGAGTCCTCTGACACCAAGCTCGCCGTTTCGGACTCATTCTCAGAGAGTTCAGAATCCTCGGACGGGCCAGCGCCTAGTTGGGGATCATCTTGTGCATGAGCCATCACTGGACCACCAGGTGGACCACTGAAAGGATGAGATCACACCCGACCAAGAGGCCTCCTCTGCCCACGGGAGGATGAGATCACACCCGACCAAGAGGCCTCTTCTGCCCACGGGAGGATGAGATCACACCTGACCAAGAGGCCTCCTCTGCCCACGGGAGGATGAGATGTGGAGAGGACCCTGCCTGGACCCTGCTGATGATTACCACATCACAGCTGCTCCCTGGAAGAATAGACACAGACATACATGACTGGAGGGACACAGACAAACAGACACAGAACAGCAAGAGCGCGTTCGCACACACACACATGCACACACAATATGACTGTCACACTCTTACACCACAGAGAGAGCTCTAATTCAATTACACATTGTGAAACAACTGGCAACTCAATTATGGATGTGAGGAATCAAACGTCCTGTTCGTACCCTATTTTGGTTCCCTTCTCTTCCATTTCCCCAAGATATGATCCTTTTTTTTAAATCAAAGAGTGTTTATCAATAGCTCATAGAGAGTGTCTCTAAACCTTCTCTGGCTCACAATAAACCAACTGAAATAAACCAGCATGGATCTAGTTGGCATGAAACATGCATATATTGTATAAGAATAGCCATCAAACAATCCGTTAGAGTCTGTATTTACACTACATTCAATTACCAATGTGACAAAACATTTTGTAATCATTAGCCTACATAGTTGGTTGACCCTCTCATCTCCATATCTTTCAGTCGATGTTGATCTGTCAAGTAAGTTGCCCCTGAACAGCGTCCTAAGGTTCCCATTAACCTGAGACGGCACGGTCAATACTCCTATGTTTTCTATTTCCAGCCTGGTCTGAGTGTAAGGACTGGTCCACTGATTGGTCTTAGTCAGAGTGAGTGAGTGAGGTTGTAAAGTAGATGAGCCTCAATCCCCCCAGACCTGAGGAGAGCCTTAATGACCAATTCACCTTCTAGGGCTGATGCAACCTGTATTGTGTTTGCTCCGATATTTTATTTTTTACGTTGTCCTTTTCAGCACAGTTCTATCAACTATGGGGGATTCGTAACCAGGCCAGCCTAGTACAGCTCGGCTAGGGTTGGGTAGCTTAGGTCCTATAGTGTGAATCAGGCTGAGGAGAACCTGAGGTGAACCTGAGGTGAACCTCTCCCAGCCAGGTGTGGTTGACAGGAGGAGGTATTGTAATCTGAACAATTACGGCAGTCAGAAATAATCTGCCCTCTCAGCCTCGTCACGGTGCAACCAACGCGCTACCGATAGACGTTTTGTAACTGGATTGAGGCCAGGACACCAGGACACCCTACTGGACACCAGGACACCCTACCGGACACCAGGACACCCTACTGGACACCAGGACACCCTACCGGACACCAGGACGCCCTACTGGACACCAGGACACCCTACCGGACACCAGGACGCCCTACTGGACACCAGGACACCCTACTCGAAGACACACTGAACGTGACGGTCTAGTCTGTATCTGGAGGTCAATACCAGGATTAATAGATAAACCTTGCGTTTAAATAAAGCTTCTTGGGAAGTTTTCTAATGTCTATACTGAGCACACACTGTAAGCCTGCTTTATACACATTGCATAAACTATCAGGGAGAGTTTAATAAGCATTCAATGCATTTACTTTTAAAGCAATTATCTAAAGAACATGAAAAGGGAGGTCTACTGCTGCTGAACACAGACTAACAAGAATGATGTTTTCAGGAATAAGAAATTCAGCAAAAAGCTTTGGCTTCTCTCTCAGTGAGTCAGCCTATGTAGGCTAAGTGATAGGGTGTGTGTAATGGGTATAGACAGGGCATATGGTGCAGACTGCCTGCCTGCTATCATGTCTGGGAAGCCAGGCTGGGCCAGGCCTGCTCAGCATCTGTCACTGCATGGGGCTTCACCTTCAACTAGAGTAGAGTAGCCTGCTGGGTACTAATCAACCAATCTGTGTATATACACACACACACACACACACACACACACACACACACACACACACACACACACACACACACACACACACCAACTGCACTGGTAACAATCAGCAACAATGTTGGTAACTGCCCTGGTAACAATGTTGGTAACTGCCCTGGTAACAATGTTGGTAACTGCCCTGGTAACAATCAGCAACAATGTTGGTAACTGCTCTGGTAACAATGTTGGTAACTGCCCTGGTAACAATGTTGGTAACTGCCCTGGTAACAATGTTGGTAACTGCTCTGGTAACAATGTTGGTAACTGCCCTGGTAACAATGTTGGTAACTGCTCTGGTAACAATGTTGGTAACTGCCCTGGTAACAATCAGTAACAATGTTGGTAACTGCTCTGGTAACAATGTTGGTAACTGCCATGGTAACAATCAGTAACAATGTTGGTAACTGCCCTGGTAACAATCAGCAACAATGTTGGTAACTGCTCTGGTAACCATGTTGGTAACTGCCCTGGTAACAATCAGCAACAATGTTGGTAACTGCTCTGGTAACAATGTTGGTAACTGCCCTGGTAACAATCAGCAACAATGTTGGTAACTGCCCTGGTAACAATCAGCAACAATGTTGGTAACTGCCCTGGTAACAATCATCAACAATGTTGGTAACTGCCCTGGTAACAATCAACAACAATGTTGGTAACTGCCCTGGTAACAATCAGTAACAATGTTGGTAACTGCCCTGGTAACAATCAACAACAATGTTGGTAACTGCCCTGGTAACAATCAGTAACAATGTTGGTAACTGCCCTGGTAACAATCAGCAACAATGTTGGTAACTGCCCTGGTAACAATCAGTAACAATGTTGGTAACTGCCCTGGTAACAATCAGCAACAATGTTGGTAACTGCCCTGGTAACAATCAGCAACAATGTTGGTAACAGCTCTGGTAACAATGTTGGTAACTGCCCTGGTAACAATCAGCAACAATGTTGGTAACTGCCCTGGTAACAATGTTGGTAACTGCCCTGGTAACAATCAGCAACAATGTTGGTAACTGCTCTGGTAACAGTGTTGGTAACTGCCCTGGTAACAATCAGCAACAATGTTGGTAACTGCCCTGGTAACAATGTTGGTAACTGCCCTGGTAACAATCAGCAACAATGTTGTTTGAGAAAGTTATCTGTAACTTCTCACGTTGCATAAAACAAAATTCCCAAATGCATCTCTGTGCTCAGACAGAAAAAGAATGGCTATTTTGCTTCAAGGACTGACTGCTATATTTAGCCATCCTTGATGCTGCTTCTCTGTCTTTTGCTTACAGAAAAACAATGTGTTTATATGTGTGTGTGTGTGTGTGTGTGTGTGTGTATGTGTGCATGTGTTTTTATGTGCATGTGTGTGTGTGCATGTGTTTTGTGTGAATGTGTTTCTACGCTCCATTGTGTATGTGTGTGTGTGTGTGTGCACACCTGCTTGTGTGTGTGTGAATGGGCAGGGATGGGAAAACCTTATTTTTCACCGCAACATAAACAAAGTTGTCGTCCACAGAGGGGCATTGATGTGATTTTATCTCTCTAGCTGCTTGACTTGGCCCTGCTTTTCTCTACAGAATCACATAGCAACGTTTTCCAATCTCTTCCCAAAGAATTAGCCTTACCACGTTTTTTAACTACCTACATGACTACAGCTTAGCCTACTCATTAGTCTAAAAGCTTCCTTTAAGTAGGATCATGTAGGATCTAGTTTAAACACAGATAGGAACACTCAACCTCTTAAAGTCCCACAAGCCTTTATTTTCATTCCTTTGCTGTTCCTCTTAGAAGAATGAAGATTGATATCACTACAACGTGTCCTCTCTCTCTCTCTCTCTCTCTCTCTCTCTCTCTCTCTCTCTCTCTCTCTCTCTCTCTCTCTCTCTCTCTCTCTCTCTCTCTCTCTCTCTCTCTCTCTCTCTCTCTCTCTCTCTCTCTCTCTCTCTCTCTCTCTCTCTCTCTCTCTCTCGTTTTCCTGAGCAGTGGAGGCTGCTGAGGGGAGGACGGCTCATGATAATGTCTGGAACGAAGCAGATGGAATGGTATCAAACACCTGTAAACCATGTGGTTGATGTATTTGATACCATTCCACTGATTCCGCTCCAGACATGACCACAAGCTCATCCTCCCCAATTAAGGTGCCACCAACCTCCTGTGCTACTGGGTCACATAACAACAACTTGTTCTCTAACAACTTCACAAGTCTCTGTTGTTTCTCCGAACAACAAACTGTGGAAGGAGAACATTATAAAACATTATAAAAGGTGCTATCAATCCACAGCATGTGCCTCTGATAAGATTCTGTACAGAAAGTAGTGGGACCATGACCTTTGACAGAGTTACAAACCCATACATGCCAACAAGTCTCACCATAAAATGGTTGTCTATCCAATGGCGGGTATTGTCCTCTTCTCTCTCCCTCTGTTTACTCCCTTTCTCCGTCTTCCTGGGACAATAGCATATGCATCCCCTCTTCCTCTGTTCCTCTGGGTTTGTCTGGCTAAGTACCAGCAACAACAGACCCGTGCTGCTCCAGCTAACGTGCTCTAACCTCCTCCTTACAGTGTGCCTAGGCTGTCCGATAGATCACCACCGCCACACCATCCTCCTCCCAGGTCTTTACATAGACAATGAACGCAAAGTCAGGCAGCAGGCAGCCTGTAGCTGTAAGTTTGTCAGGAGGCAGCATGCTCTCGCCCGATTACAGGAGATTTACAGGAGGATTAGAAGGAAAGAAACAGCGGAAAGAGAGCATTTCACCTGACAGGCTGGCTAGAAGCTGAGCAGGAGGGACTGCTCTCTCTCCCTCTGTCTCTCCAAGTCATTCTCAATCTCTCTCACCCTCCCTCTTTCTCTCCCCCTTTCTCTCTCTTTCTTCCTCTCTCTCCTCCCTTTCTCTCTCCTACTCTTCTACCTCTATCAGGCATTCTCCATATCTCTTCTTCTGTCAGAGACAACCTCTCTAAAGGTCTAAGATAAGTCCTATGATTTAATCACACGTTATGTAGGTCAGTCTGTTGTAGTGGAATGGACCCGGTGTGTGTGTGTGTGTGGGTACGCCCCGATCCCCTGCCCCCCTGTCCGATTGTATAATCCCACTCCCAGTCTTTTTGTGACAGTGAACAGCTCCGGTGAAGTACACACAGCCTGGAGCCTGTTAGCCTAGCTGTTTTACCATGTAAAGCCATTGGATGGGAAACAAACTAACCTGTTACTGAGAGACAGGGGCCTAGTCAGTTAACACACACACACACACACACACACGCACGCACGCACGCACGCACACACGCACACTCACACACACACACACACACACACGCACGCACACACACACACACACACACGCACATGCACAGAGGAAGGTAGAGGCACATGTCCGTCCACATTCACACACAACATGTTCACATAAAGACATCTCTAATCAGGGTCAGGCCCGGCCCTAGCCTTTTGGGGGCCATAAGCGAGATTTGGTTGGAAGGACCCCCTACCTCGCGAGAAATACATTTTAGTGGCCCCTCTCTTGATGACGGAGAGAAACATTTTAGTTTTAAAGGTAATTCTCTGCAATTCTACACATTTTGCCATGGGGCAGGGACAAGTTTTTGTAATTTTATGACAAATTTCCTGCCATTCTACCCATTTTTCCATGACTTATGCCATGTTAATGATATCTAAGTGAGAGTCACTAACAAAATCAATGGGGGTCCCATGGAGGTCAGGGCCCCTGGGCACATGCCCTGTGTGCCCAGTCGGTATTCGGTCATGATTACTACAACTTTAGATAGCTGGCTAGACAAACTTTCCCATCTAAAAATTGTTAGCCAGCATGGCAAAACTGCTGATGCACAACCAGATTTTGAACGTGCACCTGCTGTATTCTACTATTCTAACTCTCAACAGTATGTTGTGACGTGACTGAGTTCTTTAGCTTTATGCCTTATGCCCTGATCAGGGTACACACCAGTTTAGCACAGAGCTCCAGTTACCAAGTAATGGAGAGAGAGCAGTCTGACCCCTGCTGGTTTTAAAGAGAATCACTACGTCTCCAGGACAGTCCTGTCCATTCTATCAGGTGCTACAGGTGTTCAAAGTGTAATATACACATGCAGTATAGCAGACACTTTTATACAAAATGACTAACAGTAGCGCCTGCATACATTTTTGCATGGGTGGCCCAAGAGGGAATTATACCACAATCCTGACGTTGAAAGTGGAATATTCTACCAACTTTACCATACAGCAACAGAAGGGTCCATGTCTTAGGATAACTGAAATAGACTGAGTGTACATTTCAGGGCACTGTTAAGCTGAGCCTTTTAAAACAGGCCTAAGGACATTAGCCACAACCGAAGGTACCTGTGCTCTCTGAGCTCTCTGCCCCTCCTCTCACTGAGGTGACCACATGGACAATACGAATGCACCAACAACTACATTTACATCACTATGCCTATCATAGAGCGATGGAAGGGCAAAGCTCTTTCTTTTCAAAAACCCTGTAGCTTCCCTCATAAAATGAACAATAAAAGTATGTCAGATATCGCCAATTGAAGCCCCTGCTCTAACAACCCGTCAACACTGTGACAGGTTAAGATCTGTCAGTTGATCTCGTATTAAGAGTTAATTAGACAGACAACTGCTGATGCTAACAACACCCCACTGCTGTTTCTGGCTTCCAATCCCTATCAATCCTATCAAATGTCATTCGCCTATTTATTAGATTACACCTTTATTTAACCAGGTAGGCTAGTTGAGAACACCTTTATTTAACCAGGTAGGCTAGTTGAGAACACCTTTATTTAACCAGGTAGGCTAGTTGAGAAAGTGTTCTCATTTCCAACTGCGACCTGGCCAAGATAAAGCAAAGCAGTTCGACACATACAACGACACAGAGTTACACATGGAATAAACAAACATACAATCAATAACACAGTAGAAAAAGTCTATATACAGTGAGTGCAAATGAGGTAAGATAAGGGAGGTAAAGGCAATAAATAGGCCATGGTGGTGAAGTAAATACAATATACCAATTAAAACACTGGAATGGTAGATGTGCAGAAGATGAATTTGCCGGTAGAGATACTGGGGTGCAAAGGAGCAAGGTAATTAAATAAACACAGTATGGGGATGAGGTAGTTGGATGGCTATTTACATATGGGCTATGTACAGGTGCAGTGATCTGTGAGCTGCTCTGACAGCTGGTGCTTAAAGCTAGTGACGGAGATAAGTCTCCAGCTTTAGTGATTTTTGCAATTCGTTCCAGTCATTGGCATCAGAGAACTGGAAGGAGAGGCGGCCAAAGGAAGAATTGGCTTTGGGGGTGACCAGTGAGATATACCTGCTGGAGTGAGTGCTACGGTGACCAGTGAGCTGAGATAAGGTTTTCTTCCAGAATGGTCCTGTATTTGGCTCCATCCATCTTCCCATCAATTTTAACCATCTTCCCTGTCCCTGCTGAAGAAAAGCAGGCCCAAACCATGATGCTGCCACCACCATGTTTGACAGTGGAGATGGTGTGTTCAGGGTGATGAGCTGTGTTGCTTTTACGCCAAACATAACGTTTTGCATTGTTGCCAAAAAGTTCAATTTTGGTTTCATCTGACCAGAGCACCTTCTTCCACATGTTTGGTGTGTCTCCCAGGTGGCTTGTGGCAAACTTTAAACGACACTTTTTATGGATATCTTTAAGAAATGGCTTTCTTCTTGCCACTCTTCCATAAAGGCCAGATTTGTGCAATATACGACTGATTGTTGTCCTATGGACAGAGTCTCCCACCTCAGCTGTAGACCTCTGCAGTTCATCCAGAGTGATCATGGGCCTCTTGGCTGCATCTCTGATCAGTCTTCTCCTTGTATGAGCTGAAAGTTTAGAGGGACGGCCAGGTCTTGGTAGATTTGCAGTGGTCTGATACTCCTTCCATTTCAATATTATCGCTTGCACAGTGCTCCTTGGGATGTTTAAAGCTTGGGAAATCTTTTTGTATCCAAATCCGGCTTTAAACTTCTTCACAACAGTATCTCGGACCTGCCTGGTGTGTTCCTTGTTCTTCATGATGCTCTCTGCGCTTTTAACGGACCTCTGAGACTATCACAGTGCAGGTGCATTTATACGGAGACTTGATTACACACAGGTGGATTGTATTTATCATCATTAGTCATTTAGGTCAACATTGGATCATTCAGAGATCCTCACTGAACTTCTGGAGAGAGTTTGCTGCACTGAAAGTAAAGGGGCTGAATAATAATTTTGCACGCCCAATTTTTCAGTTTTTGATTTGTTAAAAAAGTTTGAAATATCCAATAAATGTCGTTCCACTTCATGATTGTGTCCCACTTGTTGTTGATTCTTCACAAAAAAAATACAGTTTTATATCTTTATGTTTGAAGCCTGAAATGTGTCAAAAGGTCGCAAAGTTCAAGGGGGCCGAATACTTTCGCAAGGCACTGTATGAGGGTGCCCGTGTTTACGGATTTGGGGTTGTGCCTGGTGGGTTCATTGATAATTTGTGTGAGATTTAGGGCATCAAGCTTAGATTGTAGGATGGGCGGGGTGTTAAGCACGTCACAGTTTAGGTCACCTAACAGCACAAGCTCTGAAGATAGATGGGGGGCAATCAATTCACATATGGTGTACAGGGCACAGCTGGGGGCAGAGGGTGGTCTATAGCAAGTGGCAATGGTGAGCGACTTGTTTCTGGAAAGGTGGATTTTTAAATCTGCACCCCTAAAAGAACTCTGCAGGCTATCTCTGCAGTAGATTGCAACTCAGCCCCCTTTGGCAGTTCTATCTTGTCGGAAAATGTTACAGTTAGGGATGAACATTTCAGGGGTTTTGGTGGTCTTCCTAAGCCAGGATTCAGACACGGCTTGGACGGCCGGGTTGGCAGAGTGTTCTAAAGCAGTGAATAAAACAAACATTAGGAGGCTTCTAATGTTAACATGCATGAAACCAATGCTTTACGTTTACAGAAGTCAACAAATGAGAGCGCCTGGGGAATAGGAGTGGAGCTAAGCACTGCAGGTCCTGGACTAACCTCTACATCACCAGAGGAACAGAGGACGAGTAGGATGAGGGTACGGCTAAAGGCTATCAGGACTGGTCGTCTAGTGCGTTCGAAGCAGAGAGTAAAAGGAGCAGGTTTCTGGGCATGATAGAATAGATTCAAGGCTTATAGACAAAGGTAAGGTAGGATGTGAGTACATTGGAGGTAAACCTAGGCATTGAGTAATGATGAGAGAGACACTGTCTCTAGAGACGTTTAAACCAGATGAGGTTTGAAGATGTTCCACAGTTTATAAAATCCGCCTTTTGCTGTACTGTCAGATCAATTTTGTGGTACCAGTAAAATTATCTTTCAAAATAACATAATGCTGTTATTTTCACTAAACTAAAAAATCCATACCACAATAAGAGGTAGTCCCTATGGACAGAGGTACTATTTGGATACTATCATCTCACCAACTGGTTCTATGGCATAATAGTTAGAACTATAGACTGAATCGAGAATTCCGAGGGCAAATCTAGGTAGGACCAGCCTGGCTTTTGCATCTAATGAAGTGGGAGCAGTGAAGAGGCCAAAATATACATGAATTGAGTCCCAAACGGCACCCTATTCACTACATACTGCAATTTCAACCAGTACCAGATGGTGGCAGCAGAGTATAGTCCACCTGCACCAACCATATCGTCTATGGATGCGACAACAGTTGGTTAGTAAGGCTATGTTTACGTTTTCACAGTGGAAACTAACTGAAAATTGGGGATTTTACTGGTTGAGAAGAAAATTAAACAGAGTTCAGCATGTGAATTCTATATTTTTCCAAGGGAGGATATTTTTGCAAACCAGATACTTCCTGATGTTCCCATCCATGCAGATTCAGTTGTCTGGATGCAAATTCTTTCCAGAGTCCTAAAGAATATTGATGTTACAAAATAGAAGGAGACGACAGAGAGAGGGGGAGAGATAGAAGAAAATGACAGAGGGAGGGAAGGGATATAAGGAGACGACAGAGAGAAGGAGAGGAATAGAAGGAGGCGACAGAGAGAGGGGGAGGAATAGAAGGAGGCGACAGAGAGAGGGGGAGGGATAGAATGAGGCGACAGAGTGAGGGGGAGGGATAGAAGGAGGCGACAGAGTGAGGGGGAGGGATAGAAGGAGGCGACAGAGTGAGGGAGAGGGATAGAAGGAGGCGACAGAGTGAGGGGGGATAGAAGGAGGCGACAGAGAGAGGGGGAGGGATAGAAGGAGATGACAGAGAGAGGGGAGGAATAGAAGGAGGCGACAGAGAGAGGGGGAGGGGAAGAAGGAGGCGACAGTAAAAGGGGGAGAAATAGAAGGACACGACAGAGAGAGGGGGATGGACAGAAGGAGACGACAGAGAGAGGGGGAGGGATAGAAGGAGACGACAAAGAGGGGGAGGAATAAAGGAGGCGACGGAGAGGGGGGGAAGAAGGAGGCAACAGAGAAAGGGGGAGGGATAGAAGGAGATGACAAAGAGGGGGAGGAATAAAAGTAGGCGACAGAGACAGAGATAGAAGGAGATGACAGAGAGAGGGGGCAGGATACAAGGAGGCGATAGAGAGAGGGGGAGGGATAGAAGGAGACGACAGAGGGAGGGGGAGGGATAGGGGGAGGGATAGAAGGAGATGACAGAGAGAGGGGGAGGAATAGAAGGAGGCGACAGAGAGAGGGGGAGGAATAGAAGGAGGCGACAGAGAGAGGGGGAGGGGAAGAAGGAGGCGACAGTAAAAGGGGGAGAAATAGAAGGAGACGACAGAGAGAGGGGGAGGGATAGAAGGAGACGACAGAGAGAGGGGGAGGGATAGAAAGAGATGATAGAGAAAGGGGGAGGAATAGGGGGAGGGATAGAAGGAGATGACAGAGAGAGGGGGAGGAATAGAAGGAGGCGACAGAGAGAGGGGGAGGAATAGAAGGAGGCGACAGAAAGAGGGGGAGGGATAGAAGGAGATGCCAGAGAGAGGGGGAGGAATAGAAGGAGGCGACAGAGAGAGGGGGAGGAATAGAAGGAGGCGACAGAGAGAGGGGGAGTGATAGAAGGAGGTGACAGAGAGAGGGGGAGGGATAGAAGGAGACGACAGAGAGAGGGGGAGGAATAGAAGGAGACGACACAGAGAGGGGTAGGGATAGAAGGAGACGACAGAGAGAGGGGGAGGGATAGAAGGAGACGACAGAGAGAGGGGGAGGGATAGAAAGAGATGATAGAGAGAGGGGGAGGAATAGAAGGAGATGACAGTGACAGAGAGAGGGGGAGAGATAGAAGGAGACGACAAAGAGTGGGGGAGGGATAGAAGGAGACGACAAAGAGAGGGGGAGGAATAGAAGGAGACGACACAGAGAGGGGTAGGGATAGAAGGAGACGACAGAGAGAGGGGGAGGGATAGAAGGAGACGACAGAGAGAGGGGGAGGGATAGAAAGAGGCGACAGAGTGAGGGGGAGGGATAGAAGGAGGCGACAGAGTGAGGGGGAGGGATAGAAGGAGGAGACAGAGTGAGGGGGAGGGATAGAAGGAGGCGACAGAGTGAGGGGGGATAGAAGGAGGCGACAAAGAGAGGGGGAGGGATAGAAGGAGATGACAGAGAGAGGGGAGGAATAGAAGGAGGCGACAGAGAGAGGGGGAGGGGAAGAAGGAGGCGACAATAAAAGGGGGAGAAATAGAAGGACACGACAGAGAGAGGGGGAGGGACAGAAGGAGACGACAGAGAGAGGGGGAGGGATAGAAGGAGACGACAGAGGGAGGGGGAGGGATAGGGAGAGGGATAGAAGGAGATGACAGAGAGAGGGGGAGGAATAGAAGGAGGCGACAGAGAGAGGGGTAGGGATAGAAGGCGGCGACAGAGAGAGGGGGAGGGGAAGAAGGAGGCGACAGTAAAAGGGGGAGAAATAGAAGGAGACAACAGAGAGAGGGGGAGGGATAGAAGGAGACGACAGAGAGAGGGGGAGGGATAGAAGGAGACGACAGAGAGAGGGGGAGGGATAGAAGGAGACGACAGAGAGAGGGGAAGGAATAGAAGGAGACGACACAGAGAGGGGTAGGGATAGAAGGAGACGACAGAGAGAGGGGGAGGGATAGAAGGAGACTACAGAGAGAGGGGGAGGGATAGAAAGAGATGATAGAGAGAGGGGGAGGAATAGGGGGAGATATAGAAGTAGATGACAGAGAGAGGGGGAGGAATAGAAGGAGGCGACAGAGACAGGGGGAGGAATGGAAGGAGGCGACAGAGAGAGGGGGAGGGATAGAAGGAGGCGACAGAGAGAGGGGGAGGGGAAGAAGGAGGCGACAGTAAAAGGGGGAGAAATAGAAGGAGACGACAGAGAGAGGGGGAGGGATAGAAGGAGACGACAGAGAGAGGGGGAGGGATAGAAGGAGACGACAGAGAGAGGGGGAGGAATAGAAGGAGGTGACAGAGAGAGGGGGAGGAATAGAAGGAGGCGACAGAGAGAGGGGGAGGGATAGAAGGAGGCGACAAAGTGAGGGGGAGGGATAGAAGGAGGCGACAGACTGAGGGGGAATAGAAGGAGGCGACAGAGAGAGGGGAGGGATAGAAATAGGCGACAGAGAGAGGGGGAGGGATAGATAGAGGCAACAGAGTGAGGGGGGATAGAAGGAGGCGAAAGAGTGAGGGGGGAAAGAAGGAGGCGACAGAGAGAGGGGGAGGGATTCAAGGAGGCGACAGAGAGAGGGGGAGGGATTCAAGGAGACGACAGAGAGAGGGGGAGAGATAGAAGGAGATGACAGAGGGAGGGGGAGGGATAGAAGGAGGCGACAGAGAGAGGGAGAGGGATAGAAGGAGGCGACAGTGTGAGGGGGAGGGATAAAAGGAGGCGACAGAGTGAGGGGGAGGGATAGAAGGAGGCGACAGACTGAGGGGGAATAGAAGGAGGCGACAGAGAGAGGGGAGGGATAGAAATAGGCGACAGAGAGAGGGGGAGGGATAGATAGAGGCAACAGAGTGAGGGGGGATAGAAGGAGGCGAAAGAGTGAGGGGGGATAGAAGGAGGCGACAGAAAGAGGGGGAGGGATAGAAAGGCGACAGAGAGAGGGGTAGGGATAGAAGGAGGCGACAGAGAGAGGGGGAGGGGAAGAAGGAGGCGACAGTAAAAGGGGGAGAAATAGAAGGAGACAACAGAGAGAGGGGGAGGGATAGAAGGAGACGACAGAGAGAGGGGGAGGGATAGAAGGAGACGACAGAGAGAGGGGGAGGGATAGAAGGAGACGACAGAGAGAGGGGAAGGAATAGAAGGAGACGACACAGAGAGGGGTAGGGATAGAAGGAGACGACAGAGAGAGGGGGAGGGATAGAAGGAGACGACAGAGAGAGGGGGAGGGATAGAAGGAGACGACAGAGAGAGGGGGAGGAATAGAAGGAGGTGACAGAGAGAGGGGGAGGAATAGAAGGAGGCGACAGAGAGAGGGGGAGGGATAGAAGGAGGCGACAAAGTGAGGGGGAGGGATAGAAGGAGGCGACAGACTGAGGGGGAATAGAAGGAGGCGACAGAGAGAGGGGAGGGATAGAAATAGGCGACAGAGAGAGGGGGAGGGATAGATAGAGGCAACAGAGTGAGGGGGATAGAAGGAGGCGAAAGAGTGAGGGGGGAAAGAAGGAGGCGACAGAGAGAGGGGGAGGGATTCAAGGAGGCGACAGAGAGAGGGGGAGGGATTCAAGGAGGCGACAGAGAGAGGGGGAGGGATAGAAGGAGATGACAGAGGGAGGGGGAGGGATAGAAGGAGGCGACAGAGAGAGGGGGAGGGATAGAAGGAGGCGACAGTGTGAGGGGGATGGATAAAAGGAGGCGACAGAGTGAGGGGGAGGGATAGAAGGAGGCGACACACTGAGGGGGAATAGAAGGAGGCGACAGAGAGAGGGGAGGGATAGAAATAGGCGACAGAGAGAGGGGGAGGGATAGATAGAGGCAACAGAGTGAGGGGGGATAGAAGGAGGCGAAAGAGTGAGGGGGGATAGAAGGAGGCGACAGAAAGAGGGGGAGGGATAGAAAGGCGACAGAGAGAGGGGGAGGGATAGAAATAGGCGACAGAGTTAGGGAGGATCGAAGGAGGCGACAGAGAGCGGGGGAGGGATAGAAAGAGGCGACAGAGTTAGGGGGGATCGAAGGAGGCAACAGAGTGAGCAGGGAATAGAAGGAGGCGACAGAGAGAGGGGGAGGGATAGAAGGAGGCGACAGAGAGAGGGGGGATAGAAGGAGACGACAGAGAGTGGGGGAGGGATAGAAAGAGGCAACAGAGAAAGGAAGAAGAAGAAGACGACAGACAGGGGAGGAATAAAAGGAGGCGACAGAGAGAGGGGGAGGGGAAGAAGGAGACGACAGAGAGAGGGGGAAGAATAAAGGAGCAGACAGAGAGAGGGGAAGGGCAAGAAGGAGGCGACAGTAAAAGGGGGAGAAATAGAAGTAGACGACAGAGAGAGGGGGAGGGATAGGAGACGACAGAGAGAGGGGCAGGGATAGAAGGAGGTGACAGAGAGAAGGGGAGGGATAGAAGGAGGCGACAGAGTGAGGGGGAGGGATAGAAGGAGGCGACAGAGTGAGGGGGGATAGAAGGAGGCGACAGAAAGAGAGGGAGGGATAGAAAGAGGCGACAGAGAGAGGGGGAGGGATAGAAAGAGGCGACAGAGTTAGGAGGGATAGAAGGAGGCAACAGAGAGCGGGGGAGGGATAGAAAGAGGCGACAGAGTGAGGGGGAAGGATAGAAGGAGGCAACAGATTGAGGGGGGAATAGAAGGAGGCGACAGAGAGAGGGGGAGGGATAGAAGGAGGCGACAGAGAGAGGGGGAGGGATAGAAAGAGGCAACAGAGAGAGGGGGATAGAAGAAGACGACAGACAGGGGGAGGAATAAAAGGAGGCGACAGAGAGAGGGGGAGGGGAAGAAGGAGACGACAGAGCGAGGGGGAGGGATAAAAGGAGGCGACAGAGTGAGGGGGAGGGATAGAAGGAGGCGACAGAGTGAGGGGGGGCTAGATGAAGGCGACAGAGAGAGGGGGAGGGATAGAAAGAGGCGACAGAGAGAGAGGGAGGGATAGAAAGAGGCGACAGAGTGAGGGGGAGGGATAGAAGGAGGCGACAGAGTGAGGGGGAGGGATAGAAGGAGGCGACAGAGTGAGGGGGGATAGAAGGAGGCGACAGAGTGAGGGGGGCTAGATGGAGGCGACAGAGAGAGGGTGAGGGATAGAAAGAGGCGACAGAGAGAGAGGGAGGGATAGAAAGAGGCGACAGAGTGAGGGGGGATAGAAGGAGGCGACAGAGAGCAGGGGAGGTATAGAAAGAGGCAACAGAGAGAGGGGGGGATAGAAGAAGACGACAGACAGCGGGAGGAATAGAAGGAGGCGACAGAGAGAGGGGGAGGGGAAGAAGGATACGACAGAGAGAGGGGGAGGAATAAAGGAGCAGACAGAGAGAGGGGAAGGTGAAGAAGGAGGCGACAGTAAAAGGGGGAGAAATAGAAGGAGACGACAGAGAGAGGGGGAGGGATAGGAGACGACAGAGAGAGGGGGAGGGATAGAAGGAGGTGACAGAGAGATGGGGAGGGGTAGAAAGAGGCGGCAGAGTGAGGGGGAGGGATAGAAAGAGGCGACAGAGAGAGGGGGAGGGATAGAAAGAGGTGACAGAGTTAGGAGGGATAGAAGGAGGCAACAGAGAGCGGGGGAGGGATAGAAAGAGGCCACAGAGTGAGGGGGAGGGATAGAAGGAGGCAACAGAGTGAGGGGGGAATAGAAGGAGGTGACAGAGAGAGGGGGAGGGATAGAAGGAGGCGACAGAGAGAGGGGGATAGAAGGAGGTGACAGAGAGCGGGGGAGGGATAGAAAGGGGCAACAGAGAGAAGGGGGATAGAAGAAGACGACAGACAGGGGGAGGAATAAAAGGAGACGACAGAGAGAGGGGGAGGGGAAGAAGGAGACGACAGAGAGAGTGGGAGGAATAAAGGAGCAGACAGAGAGAGGGGAAGGTGAAGGAGGCAACAGTAAAAGGGGGAGAAATAGAAGGAGGTGACAGAGGGAGTGGGAGGAATAGAAGGAGGTGACAGAGTGAGGGGGAGGAATAGAAGGAGACGACAGAGAGAGGGGGAGGGATAGGAGACGACAGAGAGAGGGGGAGGGATAGAAGGAGGTGACAGAGAGAGGAGGAGGGGTTGAAAGAGGCGACAGAGTGAGGGGGAGTGATAGAAGGAGGCGACAGAGTGAGGGGGAGGGATAGAAGGAGGCGACAGAGTGAGGGGGGATAGAAGGAGGCGACAGAGTGAGGGGGGGCTAGAAGGAGGCGACAGAGAGAGGGGGAGGGATAGAAAGAGGCGACAGAGAGAGGGGGAGGGATAGAAAGAGGCGACAGAGTGAGGGGGGATAGAAGGAGGCGACAGAGAGCATGGGAGGTATAGAAAGAGGCAACAGAGAGAGGGGGGGATAGAAGAAGACGACAGACAGCGGGAGGAATAGAAGGAGGCGACAGAGAGAGGGGGAGGTGAAGAAGGAGATGACAGAGAGAGGGGGAGGAATAGAAGGAGCAGACAGAGAGAGGGGGAGGGGAAGAAGGAGGCGACAGTAAAAGGGGGAAGAAGGAGACAACAGAGAGAGGGGGAGGGATAGAAGGAGACGACAAAGAGGGGGAGGAATAAAGGAGGCGACAGAGAGAGGGGCAGGGACAGAAGGAGATGACAGAGAGAAGGGGAGAGATAGAAGGAATTGACAGAGGGAGGGGAGGGATATAAGGAGACGACAGAGAGAAGGGGAGGAATAGAAGGAGGCGACAGAGAGAGGGGGAGGGATACAAGGAGGCGATAGAGAGAGGGGGAGGGTTAGAAGGAGACGACAGAGAGTGGGGGAGGGATATAAGGAGATGACAGAGAGAGGGGGAGGAATAGAAGGAGGCGGCAGAGAGAGGGGGAGGGGAAGAAGGAGGCGACAGTAAAAGGGAGAGAAATAGAAGGAGACAACAGGGAGAGGGGTAGGAATAGAAGGAGGCGACAGAGAGAGGGGGAGGGATATAAGGAGGCGACAGAGAGAGGGGGAGGGATAAAAGGAGACGACAGAGAGAGGGGGAGGGATAGAAGGAGATGACAGAGAGAGGGGGAGGAATAGAAGGAGGCAACAGAGAGAGGGGGAGGGATAGAAGGAAGCGACAGAGTGAGAAGGAGGGGAACAAGGAGGCGACAGTAAAAGGGGGAGAAATAGAAGGAGACAACAGAGAGAGGGGGAGGAATAGAAAAAGGTGACAGAGGGAGGGGGAGGAATAGAAGGAGGCTACAGAGAGAGGGGGAGGGATACAAGGAGGCGATAGAGGGGTAGGGATAGAAGGAGACGATAGAGAGAGGGGAGGAATAGAAGGAGCAGACAGAGAGAGGGTGAGGGGAACAAGGAGGCGACAGTAAAAGCGGGAAGAAGGAGACGACAGAGAGAGGGGGAGGGATAGAAGGAGACGACAAAGAGGGGGAGGAATAAAGGAGGCAACAGAGAGAGGGGCAGGGACAGAAGGAGATGACAGAGAGAAAGGGAGAGAGAAGGAATTGACAGAGGGAGGGGAGGGATATAAAGAGACGACAAAGAGAGGGAGAGCGATAGAAGGAGACGACAGAGAGAGGGGGAGGGATAGAAGGAGATGACAGAGAGAGGGGGAGGAATAGAAGGAGGTGACAGAGAGAGGGGGAGGGATAGAAGGAGGCTACAGAGAGAGGCGGAGGGGAAGAAGGAGGCGACAGAAAAAGGGAGAGAAATAGAAGGAGACGACAGGGAGAAGGGAATGAATAGAAGGAGGCGACAGAGAGAGGGGGAGGGATAGAAGGAGGCGACAGAGAGAGGGGGAGGAATAGAAGGAGACGACAGAGAGAGGGGGAGGGATACAAGGAGGCGATAGAGAGAGGGGGAGGGATAGAAGGAGACGACAGAGAGAGGGGGAGGGATAGAAGGAGATGACAGAGAGAGGGGGAGGAATAGAAGGAGGCGACAGAGAGAGGGGGAGGGATAGAAGGAGGCGACAGAGGGAGGGGGAGGAATAGAAGGAGGCGACAGAGGGAGGGGGAGGAATAGAAGGAGACGACAGAGAGAGGGGGAGGGATACAAGGAGGCGATAGAGAGAGGGGGAGGGATAGAAGGAGACGACAGAGAGAGGGGGAGGGATAGAAGGAGATGACAGAGAGAGGGGGAGGAATAGAAGGAGGCGACAGAGAGAGGGGGAGGGATAGAAGGAGGCGACAGAGAGAGGGGGAGGGGAAGAAGGAGGCGACAGAAAAAGGGAGAGAAAGAGAAGGTGACGACAGGGAGAAGGGAAGGAATAGAAGGAGGCGACAGAGAGAGGGGGAGGGATAGAAGGAGGCGACAGAGAGAGGGGGAGGGCGGCAGTAAAAGGGGCAGAAATAGAAGGAGACAACAGAGAGAGGGGGAGGAATAGAAGAGGCGACAGTGGGAGGGGGAGGAATAGAAGGAGGCGACAGAGAGAGGGGGAGGGATAGAAGGAGACGACAGAGAGAGGGGGAGGGATAGAAGGAGACAACAAAGAGAGGGGAGGAATAGAAGGAGGCGACAGAGGGAGGGGGAGGAATAGAAGGAGGCGACAGTGTGAGGGGGAGGGATACAAGGATGCGATAGAGAGAGGGGGAGGGATAAAAGGAGACGACAGAGAGAGGGGGAGTAATAGAAGGAGATGACAGAGAGAGTGGAGGAATAGAAGGAGGCGACAGAGAGAGGGGGAGGGATAGAAGGAGGCGACAGAGAGAGGGGGTGGGGAAGAAGGAGGCGACAGTAAAAGGGGGAGAAATAGAAGGAGACAACAGAGAGAGGGGGAGGAATAGACGGAGGTGACAGAGGGAGGGGGAGGAATAGAAGGAGGCGACAGAGAGAGGGGGAGGGATACAAGGAGGCGAAATTTCCACCAGTCTAATGTCCATTGCTCGTGTTTCTTGGCCCAACCAAGTCTCTTCTTCTTATTGGTGTCCTTTAGTAGTGTTTCTTTGCAGCAATTTGATCACAAGCCCTGATTCACGCAGTCTCCTCTGAACAGTTGATGTTGAGGTGTGTCTGTTACTTGAACTTTGTGAAGCGTTTATTTGGGCTGCAATCTGAGGTGCAGTTAACTCTGAATTTATCCTTTGCAGCAGAGGTAATTCTGGGTCTTCCTTTCCTGTGGCGGTCCTCATAGGAGCCAGTTTCATCACAGCGCTTGATAGTTTTTGTGACTGCACTTGAAGAAACTTTCAAAGTTCTTGAAATTTTCCGACTTGACTGACCTTCATGTCTTAAAGTAATGATGGACTGTCGTTTCTCTTTGCTTATTTGAGCTGTTCTTGCCATAATATGGTCTTGGTCTTTTACCAAATAGGGCTATCTCCGGTATACCAACTCTACCTTGTCACAACACAACTGATTGGCTCAAACGCATTGAAAAGGAAAGAAATTCCAGAAATCTTTTTGCGGCCATTGCTGGCACAAGCAATGAGGCGGGACCAGAAGAGGATGTAGGTTTATCGTTGCCAGCAGCAGCTTTTAGCAGGTCAAGTGAGCCAAGGCCAAGCTGTTCCATCGTACCAGAAGAAGCAACTTTGACAGAGGAGGATACGGGTTGTCAGGTGTCGGCGGATATAAGCCTGAGCACAAGCCAGGCTGGACAAGCTATCCCCGGGCCGGCGAGGAGGAAGACGAGCAGGGCGAGGATAGAATTGTGGCGGCTGAGGAAACAGTTGGAAGTGGGACAGACGGCCTTTTACCTATCCAGCTGACAGTGGGCATTATGTAACAAATGTGGATGCAAAAGTTAAATGGCACGTTATTGCATTAGCCTTGTATAAGCCTACTGGCCCATTCCCAAGAGATGACGAAAGGCGGTGTTTTTCCGAGTCGTATTACACCACTACAACCAAGGCTGGAATCAAATGACAAGTACATGGCTATGTTATTCGGTCAAACTAGATTGCGCGTATTGTGAGCCTTGCTGGCTGTTCGGAGATTGGAGTGCCCCTTTCTTCTCTGATGCATGGGTGAATGGGGTGAGAGATTGACGCCATCTAACACCCAAAATAGCATGTTTGGGTGCCTGTTTGGTAAATGAGCAATGGAGAGAGTCGTGCGTAACGCAGCAAATTTCGTCGTCTCCAAAATGCTACGGGCCAAAGACGCAGACCTGCACAGGGCAGTCAGCCTACTCAAGGACATGATAGAGGACCTATCCGGATTCCGACAGGATTATGAGAAGGCCAAAGTCACTGCAGAGACCCTTGCCATAAATGGGGAGCTCAGAACGCATTTGAAGACACTCGGAGAAGGAAGGCGAGGCGTCATTTTGATGAGCTAGGCGAGGACGAGCGACTGTCTGATGGGGAGAGTAGTTTTAGACTCAACGTCTTCAATACAAACCTTGACATCATTATCCACCAGCTGTCAAACAGATTTAAAAGTCTGCGGCAACATCGAGGCTGTTTGACTCCATCCATCCCACTACCCTGGCCAAAGCAGATGTAATGTTCAACCAACCGGCTGGCTGAACATTATACTATTGATATACCAGCAAGCTTCCCTGGCCAATTACCAGAGGTGTGGACTCGAGTCACATGACTTGGACTCCAGTCAGACTCGGTCACAAATATGATGACATGCAACTCGACTTTGATACCGATGACTCGTGACTTAACTTGGACTTGAGCCTTTTGACTCGACCTGACTTGATACCCTCCCCAACCCTCCTCAACCCTCTCCAACCCTCCCCAACCCTCTCCAACCCTCTCCAACCCTCCCCAACCCTCTCCAACCCTCCCCAAGCCCCAAAATAATGTGCTATTAAATAAAGTGTGCAGAGCATCAACTCTTCATTTAACAGATTACAGTTTGAATTGGACAGCAGCCAATCAAATTGTGCCAGCTGAGGAAAAGTTGTGCGTGGCAGTGCAGAGGAACATCGGAGGGTGAATTCAGATGGAGCCCTTGGAAAGATGATACCCCAAATTATTATTTTTGTATATAAAGATGACGCTGTATCAACAAAAAATGGATTGCAAATTGCAAAACATGCAGGGAGAACTTTACAGACGGAGGCGAAACAATTTCCAACTTTGTTCGACATTTGAAGCTGCACAAAGAACGGTAAGTCGCGGCTAATATAGCCGACAGCTATATACAGTGCCTTGCGAAAGTATTCGGCCCCCTGGAACTTTGCGACCTTTTGCCACATTTTAGGCTTCAAACATAAAGATATAAAACTGTATTTTTTTGTGAAGAATCAACAACAAGTGGGACACAAAAAGCGCAGAGAGCATCATGAAGAACAAGGAACACACCAGGCAGGTCCGAGATACTGTTGTGAAGAAGTTTAAAGCCGGATTTGGATACAAAAAGATTTCCCAAGCTTTAAACATCCCAAGGAGCACTGTGCAAGCGATAATATTGAAATGGAAGGAGTATCAGACCACTGCAAATCTACCAAGACCTGGCCGTCCCTCTAAACTTTCAGCTCATACAAGGAGAAGACTGATCAGAGATGCAGCCAAGAGGCCCATGATCACTCTGGATGAACTGCAGAGATCTACAGCTGAGGTGGGAGACTCTGTCCATAGGACAACAATCAGTCGTATATTGCACAAATCTGGCCTTTATGGAAGAGTGGCAAGAAGAAAGCCAAGAAGATATCTTAAAGATGTCGTTTAAAGTTTGCCACAAGCCACCTGGGAGACACACCAAACATGTGGAAGAAGGTGCTCTGGTCAGATGAAACCAAAATTGAACTTTTTGGCAACTTTTGAACTTTTTGGCAACAATGCAAAACGTTATGTTTGGCGTAAAAGCAACACAGCTGAACACAACATCCCCACTGTCAAACATGGTGGTGGCAGCATCGTGGATTGGGCCTGCTTTTCTTCAGCAGGGACAGGGAAGATGGTTAAAATTGATGGGAAGATGGATGGAGCCAAATACAGGACCATTCTGGAAGACTGGGACGGAGATTTGTCTTCTAACAAGACAATGATCCAAAACATAAAGCAAAATCTACAATGGAATGGTTCAAAAATAAACATATCCAGGTGTTAGAATGGCCAAGTCAAAGTCCAGACCTGAATCCAATCGAGAATCTGTGGAAAGAACTGAAAACTGCTGTTCACAAATGCTCTCCATCCAACCTCACTGAGCTCGAGCTTTTTTGCAAGGAGGAATGGGAAAAAATGTCAGTCTCTCGATGTGCAAAACTGATAGAGACATACCCCAAGCGACTTACAGCTGTAATCGCAGCAAAAGGTGGCGCATGGAGAACCTTTTGAGGATCTCAGGACCCATGCTAAATCTTTTTAGTTTCCTGAGGGGGAATAGGTTTTGTCGTGCTCTCTTCACGACTGTCTGCGTGTGTTTGGACCATTCTAGTTTGTTGTTGATGTGAACACCAAGGAATTTGAAGCTCTTAACCTGCTCCATCTCAGCCCCCTCGATGAGAATGGGGACGTGCTCGGTGCGCCATTTCCTGTAGTCCACAATCATCTCCTTAGTATTGGTTGCGTTGAGGGATAGGTTATTATTCTGGCACCACCCGGCCAGGTCTCTGACCTCCTCCCTATAGGCTGTCTCGTCGTTGTCGGTGATCAGGCCTACTAATGTTGTGCCCTCAGCAAACTTAATGATGGTGTTGGAGTCGTGCCTGGCCATGCAGTCGTCGGTGAACAGGGAGTACAGGAGGGGACTGAGCATGCACCCCTGGGGAGCTCCAGTGTTGAGGATCAGCGTGACAGATGTGTTGCTACCTACCCTCACCACCTGGGGGCGACCCGTCAGGAAGTCCAGGATCCAATTGCAGAGGGAGGTGTTTAGTCCCAGGTGATGAGCTTTGAGTGTACTATGGGGTTGAACGCTGAGCTGTAGTCAATGAATAGCATTCTCACATAGGTGTTCCTTTTGTCCAGGTGGGGAAGGTCAGTGTGGAGTGCAATAGAGATTGCATCATCTGTGGATCTGTTTGGGCGGTATGCAAATTGGAGTGGGTCTGGGGTTTCTGGGATAATGGTGTTGATGTGAGCCATTACCAGCCTTTCAAAGCACTTCATGGCTACGGACGTGAGTGCCACAGGTCTGTAGTCATTTGGGCAGGTTGCCTTTGTGTTCTTGGGCACAGGGACTATGGTGGTCTGCTTGTAGCATGTTGGTATTACAGACGCAATCAGGGACATGTTGAAAATGTCAGTGAAGACGCCTGCCAGTTGGTCAGCACATGCCCGGAGCACACGTCCTGGTAATCCATCTGGCCCCGCAGCCTTGTGAATATTGACCTGTTTAAAGGTGATCACACAGTCGTCGTGAACAGCTGATGCTGTGATTTAGCTCGTCTGGTAAGCTCGCGTCATTGGGCAGCTCGCGTCTGGGTTTCCCTTTGTAATCCGTAATAGTTTTCTAGCCCTGCCACATCTGACGAGCGTCAGAGCCGGTGTAGTAGGATTCAATCTTAATCCTGTATTTACACTTTGCTTGTTTGATGGTTTGTCTGAGGGCATAGCGGGATTTATTATAAGAGTCCGGATTAGTTTCCCGCTCCTTGAAAGTGTCAGCTCTAGCCTTTAGCTCGATGCGGATGTTGCCTGTAATCCATGGCTTCTGGTTGGGTTATGTACGTACATTCACTGCGGAGACGACGTCGTCGATGCACTTATTGATGAAACCGATGACTGAGGTGGTGTACTCTTCAATGCCATTGGATGAATCCCGGAACATATTCCAGTCTGTGCTAGTAAAACAGTCCTGTAGTGTATCATCCGCGTCATCTGACCACTTCCGTATTGAGCGAGTCACTAGTACATGTTGCTTTAGTTTTTGCTTGTAAGCAGGAATCAAGAGGATAGAATTATGGTAAGATTTGCCAAATGGAGGGCGGGGGAGAGCTTTGTATGCATCTCTGTAGGTGGAGTAAAGGTGGTCTAGGATTTTTTTATCTCTGGTTGCACATGTGACATGCTGGGAAAAAAATTGGTAAAACTGATCTAAATTTGCCTGCATTAAAGTCCCCGGCCACTAGGAGCGCCACTTCTGGGTGAGCATTTTCTTCTTTGCTTATGGCCTTATAGAGTTGGTTGAGAGCGGTTTTAGTGCCAGCTTTGTTCTGTGGTGGTAAATAGATGGCTATGAATAATATAGATGAGAACTCTCTTGGTAGATAGTGTGGTTTATAGCTTAAAGCTTATCATAAGGTACCCTACCTCAGGCGAGCAATACCTCAAGACTTCTTCACTCTCCAACCATAATTTACAAACAGAGCATGTGTTTAGTGAGAGGTAGTAGGGACGACCAGGGATGTTCTCTTGATAAGAGTGTGAATTATGTATGGAGTAAAAAGTACATACTTTTCTTTGGGAATGTGGTGATATAAAAGTTTCCATTTAATAAGAATTATCAAGGTTTGGACAGCAAGTTGCACTTCATCAGATTGTGAACAGAGCACGAGGCAACAGGGACAGCAGACACCAGTGGCTTCCTCTCCTAACACAAAGTGGCTATCTAGCTATTCAGATAAATGATTTCCTCCCCTAGAGATGGAACAAAAAATACAACATCAGTAATTATGATCCCTCTCCATTCCCCTCCCTCCTTCTCTATCTCTCTTCCCCTCCCTCCTTCTCTATCTCTCTTCCCCTCCCTCCTTCTCTATCTCTCTTCCTCTCCCTCCTTCTCTATCTCTCTTCCCCTCCCTCCTTCTCTATCTCTCTTCCCCTCCCTCCTTCTCTATCTCCCTCCTCTCCTCTCTCTCCTCCCTCTCTCCTCTTGCTCTTTTCTCACGGGTGTAGTGACTGACTACATGATAATGATCCCTCTCTCTCTCTCTCTTTTCCTCTCTCTCCTTCTGTCTCTCCCCTTCGTTCTCCCTCTTTCTCTCTCCTCCTCTCTCTGTATCGCTATACCCCTCTTCTCTGTATCGCTATACCCCTCTTCTCTCGCTCCCCTTTTCTCACTCCTCCTCCTTTCTCTCTCTCTCTGAAGAGGAGTGATACCTCCTTGCGTCCATCTCCATTAACCTTCAATAGGCTCTGCCAGAACCAATAAGAATGGTCCTTAGAAAATAGTTTCCCTAGGTTCAACAAAGTTCAGGATAGAATAGGGATATGTGTTTTAATGCACACAGTGTTATAGACAACTGCCAGGCCAAACAATGGCCTCACCTAACATGTCTAGCTCCATCCAACCATTTGACCCCACCTGGAAAACAAACGTTCATGTTTTGGTCTGCTCCTTGTTCCAATGCCCAGGGCAAGACGGTTTCAGGTGTCCTTTCAGTGACATTAAAAAGCAAGTTGGTTGACCACTCAATCACCTCATAAAGGATGCCTGGCCTGTTGAGAAATACTAGAATATTCTTAGGACTTCATTTCTGCCACCCACTTGTCTTGTGTGCATGTCTTGTACTATAGTCGTGGTCAAAAGTTTTGAGAATGACACAAATATTAATTTTCACAAAGTTTGCTGCTTCAGTGTCTTTAGATAATTATGTCAGAATATCAATGTTTTGTTCCCCGGGCCACTTAGTTATCACTTTTGCCTTATGGCAAGGTGCTCCATCATGCTGTAAAATGAATTGTTTGTCACCAAACTGTTCCTGGATGGTTGGGAGAAGTTGCTCTCGGAGGATGTGTTGGTACCATTCTTTATTCATGGCTGTGTTCTTAGGCAAAATTGTGAGTGAGCCCACTCCCTTGGCTGAGAAGCAACCCCACACATGAATGGGCTCAGGATACTTTACTGTTGGCATGACACAGGACTGATGGTAGCGCCCACCTTGTCTTCTCCGGACAAGATTTTTTCCGGATGCCCCAAACAATCGGAAATGGGATTCATCAGAGAAAATGACTGTACCCCGGTCCTCAGCAGTCCAATCTCTGTACCTTTTGCAGAATATCAGTCTGTCCCTGATGTTTTTCCTGGAGAGAAGTGGCTTCTTTGCCCTTCTTGACACCAGGCCATCCTCCAAAAATCTTCGCCTCACTGTGCGTGCAGATGCACTCACACCTGCCTGCTGCCATTCCTGAGCAAGCTCTGTACTGGTGGTGCCCCAATCCCACAGCTGAATCAACTTTAGGAGATGGTCCTGGCGCTTGCTGGACTTTCTTGGGCGCCCTGAAGCCTTCTTCACAACAATTGAACTTCTCTCCTTGAAGGTCTTGATGATGCGATAAATGGTTGATTTAGGTGCAATCTTACTGGCAGCAATATCCTTGCCTGTGAAGCCCTTGTTGTGCAAAGCAATGATGACGGCACGTGTTTCCTTGCAGGTAACCATCGTTGACAGAGGAAGAACAATGATTCTAAGCACCACCTTCCTTTTGAAGCTTCTAGTCTGTTATTCTAACTAAATCAGCATGACAGAGTGATCTCCAGCCTTGTCCTCGTCAACACTCACACCTGTGTTAACGAGAGAATCACTGACATGATGTCAGCTGGTCCTTTTGTGGCAGGGCTGAAATGCAGTGGAAATATTTTGGGGGGATTCAGTTCATTTGCATGGCAATCAGGGACTTTGCAATTAATTGCAAATCATCTGATCATTCTTCATAACATTCTGGAGTATATGCAAATTGCCATCATACAAACCGAGGCAGCAGACTTTGTGAAAATGAATATTAGTGTCATTCTCAACTTTTGGCCACGACTGTACATTCCCGTGTTTACCCTCCATTACATCCCTGCTTGTAAATGTACCTAAAATAGATCTATCTGACCTAATTTTAGATAATGAGCAGGTGTGTAATCAGATGGGAGTCACCCACAGCTTCCTGAAGCTTGGTGGTTAGCAGGTAATGAACTACCTCCCTGTATCTGCAGTGTTAGTACTGATAGGATGATAGAGGACCAAATCTGACCAATGGGAGGATCGGTGCCTAGTTAACCCGGTTAATGTACCATATAGGAACGTTGGAATCAGTGTGTTTGTGTTTGCGTGCCAGCATGTGTTTGTGTGTGCCAGAGTAGTGAGGATGTGTGGCCCACTGTTTCCAGATGTGGGGAAATGTTGAGGAAAATCCCACTATTGGTTGCAGGCAGCCATTCTTGGTTGACTTAGCTCTGAGAAGGTTTGTATGCATTCCCATTTTCCTTGAGTGCAACCGAACAAAAGGAGCTTTGTAGCTGGATGGAGGATTGGAGTGTGTGGGGTGGGTGGTTGTCTAGCGTACTACCATGTGGCTGAAACCAAACCACTAAGTCCTGTGCAGAGCAGAACATGATGTTTGTTTGGTGTGTATGTGTGTGTGTGAGTATGAGTGTGCATGTGTGCGAGTTTGTGTGTGTGTGTGTGTGTCTGTGTGTGTGTGTGTGCGTGTGCGTGTGCGTGTGAGTGTGTGTGTGTGTGTGAGAGACAGAGGAGGAAGCTGTCAGCGATGTTTATGTGTAATGGCTGTACTTACACGGCTTTTGCTGGCGAAGCTAATGCAGCCAAATATTATCTTAGCCTTCCCTCAGGCGAGTGCAGAAATGCATGGTTTCATAGTCCATGGATGGATGTGTGGAGGAGAGTTAGAGCTAGGTGGTTGCTTGTTTGTGCCAGTCCTGTTTGGTCCATTGCAGACCTGTGGTCAAATATAATTTTAAATACTGGGCATTTGCTTGACCTTGTCTGGGGTGTCAGATTGGTAGGGTTTGCACTTTTGGAACTATTCCATTGTCTCCATTGATCCAGGTCAACTCAATCACAGCACGGAACAATATTATTTGAACCCCGGTCTAGTCCATTGTATGCTTTTGTCAACTGATTCTTTATAACTGACACAATATCCCATATTTACACCTTGGCATTTTAAAGATTACATTCTCAGTGACGTGTGTCCCTCTGCCCATTCACCCTTTGTGTGTGTCCTCTAGTTTTGTGGGGTTTCAGAGAACAGAGAGGAGAGGAGGGGAGAGGAGAGGAAAGGTCATAGAGGACGGAAGAGGCTGGGAGAGGAGGGGAGAGGACAGGAGAGGAGAGGAGGAAAGAGGACAGGAGAGGAGGGGAGAGGACAGGAGCAGCATCTGAACCACAATCACATGACGCAGCACATAGGAGGAAGATAATTCACTCTCCTTCCCTTTCCACTTCCTCTTTTCCTTCCTACCCTTAGCTCTTCCTCTCTTTCCTATCCTTCCTTTCTCATCTTCCATCTCTCCCTCCATCTTCCTCTCTTTTCCTCCATGTCCTCTTCCTGAACCGTAATCTTGGCAAAGTGCTCACAGACAACCTGTAGCCAGTGCAAAGTGTTCACACACACAGATACAGCACACATGACTTCATGTAGCTTAAGGTCCAGCAGAACAGACATAGTGATGACATACCGTGTGTGTGAGAGAATTAGGACACCGATGCTACAGAGTAGTATCAAGACATGTTGTCAATGGTAGTCTGGCGAATTATTCTATCTAAATCAGTGGAGGCTGGTGGGAGGAGCTATAAGAGGACAGGCTCATTGTAATGTCTGGAATGAAATAAATGGAACGGTATCAAACTCATCAAACATGTGGAAAGCACAGTGTCTCCTGACCCCTCCTGTCTCATCCTCCAGTATTTATGCTGCAGTAGTTTGTGTCGGGGGGCTAGGGTCAGTTAGTTATATCTGGAGTACTTATCCTGTCCTAATCGGTGTCCTGTGTGAATCTAAGTGTGCGTTCTCTAATTCTCTCCTTCTCTCTTTCTTTCTCTCTCTCGGAGGATCTGAGCCCTAGGACCATGCCCCAGGACTACCTGACATGATGACTCCTTGCTGTCCCCAGTCCACCTGGCCGTGCTGCTGCTCCAGTTTCAACTGTTCTGCCTTATTATTATTGGACCATGCTGGTCATTTATGAACATTTGAACATCTTGGCCATGTTCTGTTATAATCTCCACCCGGCACAGCCAGAAGAGGACTGGCCACCCCACATATGCTCTCTCTAATTCTCTCTTTCTTTCTCTCTCTCGGAGGACCTGAGCCCTAGGACCATGCCCCAGGACTACCTGACATGATGACTCCTTGCTGTCCCCAGTCCACCTGACCGTGCTGCTGCTCCAGTTTCAACTGTTCTGCCTTATTATTATTCGACCATGCTGGTCATTTATGAATATTTGAACATCTTGGCCATGTTCTGTTATAATCTCCACCCGGCACAGCCAGAAGAGGACTGGCCACCCCACATAGCCTGGTTCCTCTCTAGGTTTCTTCCTAGGTTTTGGCCTTTCTAGGGAGTTTTTCCTAGCCACCGTGCTTCTACACCTGCATTGCTTGCTGTTTGGGGTTTTAGGCTGGGTTTCTGTACAGCACTTTGAGATATCAGCTGATGTACGAAGGGCTAATATAAATAAATTTGATTTTGATTTGATTTGACTCCATTCTATGAATTCCATTCCAGCCAGTACACACGGCCCATTCTCTTATAGCTCCACCCACCAGCCTCCACTGATTTAAATCCATGCAACTTTATGAAGACTTCTATACTTTACAAAGTACTTAAAACATCTGGACCCTCTGTTGTCTTTCATTTTAGGATTCCTCTCTGGTTTGAATATGATCAATTATAAAATACTATGGTAATAGTCTCAGCTACCCTGCAACACATTACAACACAACCCTGGGTGGAATATCAACATAATAATAACGGTGAGTCAGAAGAAGCAACAAAGAAAGACAGTTAGCATAGCCAGTGGATGTCGACATCACAGTTAGCATAGCCAGTGGATGTCGACATCACAGTTAGCATAGCCAGTGGATGTCGACATCAAATGGTGTCTGTTTAAGTTCAGTGAGTACTTGCTGCAATCTATTATTCCCCACAAAACTTAGCTCTAATTTAATATCAGTCCCAATGCTCAGTCCCTCTGTTCGTCATGTGACCTTATATGAAACATTTACTTCTTCAAATGACTAAGCTATTGCATTATTGAGTGCTACCTGAAAGCCACTAATATTTCCATTCATGTTTTTACTTTCACTAGTCTCCATATCTGTTTCCTTCAACTAGGATCCTAGTTGACCCTAGTGGACGGAACATCTAGATAACAGAACCGTAGATAATGTTAGAGATTGAAAAACGCAGCTCACACAGAACTGGTTTGGGTATTCATTCAGACCTCTTTCACACCGGAGCTAGTGCCCTGACAGCTCTCATTCACTCAGTACTAAATAGGTTCATTTCAAATCTCTTATTATCCAAATTTCAATCAGCTTATTATCCAAATTTAAATTCTCTTGTTATCTAAATTTCAGTCAGCTTAATATCCAAATCGTTTCCACACTCACACAACTTTCATATCTTCATTCACTTAGTACTATTCTCAACCACACTCCGTAATCTCCCTTGTTACCCTATGTGCATCTTCAACGACTCTCTGTCATTACATATGTTGCATAGGAAGTATCTTTCACATACATATATAATAACACCACATGCTAATAGTAGTGGCTGCAGACCACGTAGACACTTCTCTTATAAATGCCTACAGGCAGCTGTCAGTGGGGCTTTCCACAGTACTGTTACACTCTCGCTCTAGTCTTCTCATTAGACTAGTAAATAGCTTTCTCTAATAAGACTATGGGTACCTTTTTTTTATGCGTTACTCACTTTAATTTCATTGGTTTTATCATTTTATTGAAACATTTTTATACAAATTCATTTAAATTAACTTACTGAAATTCGGAAGACATGTCCCTCAATTGTTCGCGGACGATGTGTCTCCTCTTGGACAGCTCACAGTCTGTCTGGGCGGGTCCTCTTCCTCTTTTGGTCAGATGGGAATTTCCCTTACGCTTTATGAAATGCGCTACTGGTTTTCCTCGCAGACTGTCACTTGAAAGCACCGCAGGCAGAATCAATCATCCTGTTCGTTGATGCCAAATTGTCGTGTAAATTCTACACTTGGGACAATCAAAGTCAATCTTAAACCATCTTTAAGATCTTGAACCATTGAACCATTGTTTATTAACAGCGAACTGGAGAGGTCACAGTCAAACTTAAATGCATAAAGTACAGGTCTGAAGTGAACTCAGTACCGTTAGATCTCTTATATACTGCTTACACAGACAAGTTACATACGGTTGGTTCCTGTATGTGTTTGGCATCGTCTCCTATCTTAACTTATAGAACATATTCTGGGCGTTCTGCCAGATGGTCCTAAGGAGTCATGTAATGATCATGATCATCACCTGTCAGGTGGATGAATTATTTATCAGCTGAAAAAGCTTAACTTTTTCAGCTGATTGGAGAAAATATTTCCTTACAGACCACTGCTCCAGAATACGGCTGACATTTAGATCTGCTTTTCTTTACTAGGAAGTAAAGAAAAAAGCTGAACTTTTTCAGCTGATTGCATTGTAAACAGGGGTTGGAACTGAAATAGTTTTTCAATCGTTTTGATTCTGAACAGACCCAATTTTATTTGTTACATTCCACTGTTCCGACCATCAAAATAAAGTTCTGAACCGATTCAAACCCCAAAAAAGTAATGGTTTATATTGTTGGTTTCTGTTCCTTTTTAAACCTCTGAAATATATATATTTTTTAATTTAGCTCAACATTAAATGACTTAATTAATGGATAGAGCAGCTTGCTAATGAGCGAGCAAGCTATGTATATGCATTGGACAGACAAGTGCATAGTAGGGTGCGACATTTGACATTTTGCGGAAAGGGCTGAGTGAGAGGGTTGGGCATCTTGTTGTTATGACATGCATTATCTGAATTAGGCCCACAGAATTATACCTACGGAGGAGTGGCTTCTATGAAGTAATTTTGAATGTCTTTGAACTTCAGGGAGTTGGCTTAACTAACGTTGAACCAGAGCTAGCCCTTGATCATGACTCTCAGTTCCATTACACATAATGCCGCCTAGAGTTTGAGAGCTAGACCAGAGCTAGCTAACAAGCTTGTGTGTGCGGAGCAGCACCAGAAAATAACGTCTTGCCTTTTTGTAGTTAATAAATCCAAAGTGAAATGTGATAAATATGGTATCCTTAACTAGCATTGAAAACATTTATCCATTGTTCTCTAATATAAAATCTCTCTCCCTAATTTCTGAATCACTCCTGTAACATCAGTAGCTACAGTGGACTATGCATGCTTCGGGGTGAGGGGGAGGGTTAGGTAGCCAACACACAATGGCAAATATTTTCAGCTGGCAGGCAGACACTGGAATACGTTTCTGAGTGACAGTGAGGGCTTTGCCTAGGCACTTTGTTGCTTTTTCCCCCCTAGAAACTAAAAGCATGTTATTAACCGGTTCCCATGTTTTTAAAGTAACTGTTCTGCTCCGGAACAGTATAGCTCACTTTCGTTCTCTGTTCTGGTTCTGTTCCTCGAAGAATTACGTTTTTTTTTCCTTCTGGTTTTCTGTTCTGTTCCCTGAACCGGTTCCAACTCATGATTATAATTTTAAAAAATTACCCTCAACATAAAGTTTATCTACCAGAGCAAGATTTGGGACAAATACATTATTAATGGCAGAGAGTGGAGGAAAAACACCTATTGACTAATTTCACTTTTATAAAGGTTTGTAGAAAAGGTTCTGGTTGAAGTAAATGACAAGGGCTGCCTAGGTCTTTACACTTCATGTGTGGCCAACGTTAGGCGGCTGAACATGTGAACAGTGTTTAGCTAATGTTCACTCCTTCAGGGAGATGTTTTAGTTCAGATTTAAACCCTCGACACATTCATCACTCAAACACAGCTCTGGTGTATATACACTACACAGCCATGTTCCAGAGACTGTCAGAGAGGCAGTTTGTGTGTGTGAGTGTGTGTGTGTGTGTGTTCCAGAGGCAGTGTGTGTGTGTTCCAGAGACAGTGTGTGTGTGTTCCAGAGGCTGTGTGTGTGTGTGTGTGTGTGTGTGTGTGTGTGTGTGTGTGTGTCCAGAGGCAGAGTGTGTGTGTCTGTGTCCAGAGGCAGAGAGTGTGTGTTCCAGAGGCTGTGTGTGTGTGTGTGTGTGTGTGTGTGTGTGTGTGTGTGTGTGTGTGTGTGTGTCCAGAGGCAGAGTGTGTGTGTCTGTGTCCAGAGGCAGAGTGTGTGTGTCTGTGTCCAGAGGTAGAGTGCGTGTGTGTGTCCAGAGGCAGTGTGTGTGTGTGTGTTCAGAGGCGGAGTGTGTGTTTCTGTGTCCAGAGGCAGAGTGTGTGTGTGTGTGTGTGTGTGTGTGTGTCCAGAGGCAGTGTGTGTGTGTGTGTGTCCAGAGGCAGTGTGTGTGTGTGTTCCAGAGGCAGTGTGTGTGTGTGTGTTCCAGAGACAGTGTGTGTGTGTGTTCCAGAGACAGTGTGTGTGTGTGTTCCAGAGACAGTGTGTGTGTGTGTGTGTGTGTGTGTGTGTGTGTTCCAGAGACAGTGTGTGTGTGTGTTCCAGGGGCAGTGTGTGTGTGTGTGTGTGTGCGTTCCAGAGACAGTGTGTGTGTGTGTGTGTGTGTGTGTGTTCCAGAGACAGTGTGTGTGTGTGTTCCAGAGGCAGTGTGTGTGTGTGTTCCAGAGACAGTGTGTGTGTGTGTGTGTGTTCCAGAGACAGTGTGTGTGTGTGTTCCAGAGACCGTGTGTGTGTGTGTTCCAGAGACAGTGTGTGTGTGTGTGTTCCAGAGACAGTGTGTGTGTGTGTTCCAGAGACCGTGTGTGTGTTCCAGAGACAGTGTGTGTGTGTGTTCCAGAGACAGTGTGTGTGTGTGTTCCAGAGACAGTGTGTGTGTGTGTTCCAGAGACAGTGTGTGTGTGTGTTCCAGAGACAGTGTGTGTGTGTTCCAGAGACAGTGTGTGTGTGTTCCAGAGACAGTGTGTGTGTGTTCCAGAGGCAGTGTGTGTGTGTGTGTGTTCCAGAGGCAGTGTGTGTGTGTGTGTGTGTTCCAGAGGCAGTGTGTGTGTGTGTGTTCCAGAGGTAGTGTGTGTGTGTGTGTTCCAGAGACAGTGTGTGTGTGTGTTCCAGAGACAGTGTGTGTGTGTGTGTGTTCCAGAGGCAGTGTGTGTGTGTGTTCCAGAGGCAGTGTGTGTATGTGTGTGTTTGAGGCAGTGTGTGTGTGTGTTCGAGAGGCAGTGTGTGTGTGAAATGATAGATTATCGTAGATTTAGCGGTGGTGACAGTGTTCCCTAGCAGCTGGGAGGAGGTGTTGTTCTCCATGGACTTTACATAAGTACATACGTACAAACTATCTAGTTCAAATATCGGAGAGGCGTTGTACCGTGAGGTGTTGCTTTAAAAACATTTTTTAAACAGGTTTGCTGTTTATTTGTCACCTGGGCTGGTGGTGGGTTTTCCAGTCCTGTTGTCATGCTCCACCTCAGTCTCCCTGTGGTCCATCTTCAGTTTCTCCGAGATCATTTCCCTCACTTTGTCCTCAGACTCCGTCCAGGTGTCATGTGGAGATTCTGCAATTCCGTCCACAACCATGTTGTTCCGCCTTGACTGTCCCTCGAGTCTGATTTATCCGTCATTGTTATCATGGATTCACACACAGAAATTATGTCCTAGCTAGCTGCTACGTCAAATAGCTCCTCAGACCCGGTCTTGGTCGACAGGATAACTGGAAAGAGACTAGAAGCCCCAGCAACTGATGCGAACTGCGTCACGGGATCCAAAATAAAAAGTTATCTAGCTACTAAGAAACTTTCCAATACACTTTAAAAACAACAAACTGAGCTCTCCCTCGTTCCGCTTTCAACAGGAAGTGACGTATGTGGGCCGGTGAATGGGGGTTGAAAACCTTCGGCACTGTATGGAACAGGACAGTGGGAGAGGCAGTGGGAGGTACTGGATGGAACAGGACAGTGGAAGGGGCAGGGGGGGGGGGGGGGTATTGGATGGAACAGGACAGTGGGAGAGGCAGGGGGAGGTACTGGATGGAACAGGACAGTGGGAGAGGCAGTGGGAGGTACTGGATAGAACAGGACAGTGGGAGGGGCAGTGGGAGGTACTGGATGGAACAGGACAGTGGGAGGGGCAGTGGGAGGTACTGGATGGAACAGGACAGTGGGAGGGGCAGTGGGAGGTACTGGATGGAACAGGACAGTGGGAGGGGCAGTGGGAGGTACTGGATGGAACAGGACAGTGGGAGGGGCAGTGGGAGGTACTGGATGGAACAGGACAGTGGGAGGGGCAGTGGGAGGTACTGGATGGAACAGGACAGTGGGAGAGGCAGTGGGAGGTACTGGATGGAACAGTGGGAGGGGCAGTGGGAGGTACTGGATGGAACAGGACAGTGGGAGAGGCAGTGGGAGGTACTGGATGGAACAGGACAGTGGGAGAGGCAGTGGGAGGTACTGGATGGAACAGGACAGTGAGAGAGGCAGGGGGAGGTACTGGATGGAACAGTGGGAGGGGCAGTGGGAGGTACTGGATGGAACAGGACAGTGGGAGAGGCAGTGGGAGGTACTGGATGGAACAGGACAGTGGGAGGGGCAGTGGGAGGTACTGGATGGAACAGGACAGTGGAAGGAGCAGTGGGAGGTACTGGATGGAACAGGACTGTGGGAGGTACTGGATGGAACAGGACTGTGGGAGAGGCAGTGGGAGGTACTGGATGGAACAGGACAGTGGAAGGAGCAGTGGGAGGTACTGGATGGAACAGGACAGTGGGAGAGGCAGTGGGAGGTACTGGATGGAACAGGACAGTGGGAGGTACTGGATGGAACAGGACAGTGGGAGGGGCAGTGGGAGGTACTGGATGGAACAGGACAGTGGGAGGGGCAGTGGGAGGTACTGGATGGAACAGGACAGTGGGAGGGGCAGTGGGAGGTACTGGATGGAACAGGACAGTGGGAGGGGCAGTGGGAGGTACTGGATGGAACAGGACAGTGGGAGGGGCAGTGGGAGGTACTGGATGGAACAGGACAGTGGGAGGGGCAGTGGGAGGTACTGGATGGAACAGGACAGTGGGAGAGGCAGTGGGAGGTACTGGATGGAACAGTGGGAGGGGCAGTGGGAGGTACTGGATGGAACAGGACAGTGGGAGAGGCAGTGGGAGGTACTGGATGGAACAGGACAGTGGGAGAGGCAGTGGGAGGTACTGGATGGAACAGGACAGTGAGAGAGGCAGGGGGAGGTACTGGATGGAACAGTGGGAGGGGCAGTGGGAGGTACTGGATGGAACAGGACAGTGGGAGAGGCAGTGGGAGGTACTGGATGGAACAGGACAGTGGGAGGGGCAGTGGGAGGTACTGGATGGAACAGGACAGTGGAAGGAGCAGTGGGAGGTACTGGATGGAACAGGACTGTGGGAGGTACTGGATGGAACAGGACAGTGGGAGAGGCAGTGGGAGGTACTGGATGGAACAGGACTGTGGGAGGTACTGGATGGAACAGGACAGTGGGAGAGGCAGTGGGAGGTACTGGATGGAACAGGACAGTGGGAGGTACTGGATGGAACAGGACAGTGGGAGGTTTTGGATGGAACAGGACACGTACACACTCCTCCCTCCCTCCATACACACAGATATTCAGCACATTCCTCCCTCCCTCCATACACACAGATATTCAGCACATTCCTCCCTCCCTCCAAAGACATTCAGAGAGTGAAGTGATGAGATCCTGAGTAAAAATATGAAATCTAATAATAAAAAGGCACATTTCTTGGAAAGCATTCAACAGGGGAATGTGGTGGGAGAGTGAGAGAGACTTTAATGTGCATTGGAGAGAGGGGGTGGGGTTGATGGTAGCGGTGAGGAGACGTAATCTGAATAACCAACTACATTTGCTTGATTAGTGGCAATGTTCATAATGCATGTATGCCATTGCCCATGTGTGGTTGCAGTGTGTACATGTGATACATGTTAAAAACATGCAACATACAGACATGAAACGGAATATGGAATATACAGACATGGTACATACAGACGTGGTACATACAGACATGGTACATACCGACATGATACATGGGCTAGTGTATATGTGGTGTATATTCCAGTATGGACTAGTGTATATGTAGTCTTCCAGTATGGGTTAGTGTGTACATGTGATACATGTTAAAAACACACAACATACAGACATGGTACATACAGACATGAAACATGCAGACATGGTACATACATACATGGTACATACAGACGTGGCACATACATACATGATACATACATGTATGATACATATGGACATGGTACATGCATACATGGTACATATGGACATGGTACATGCATACCTGGTACATACATGTATGGTACATATGGACATGTTACACACATACCTGGTACATACATGTATGGTACATATGGACATGGTACATACATTCATGGTACATACATGTATGGTACATATGGACATGGTACATACATGTATGGTACATATGGGCATGGTACATACATACGTGGTACATATGGGCATGGTACATACAGGCATAGAATATACAGACATAGAACATACAGACATGAAACATACAGACATAGAATATACAGACATAGAATATACAGACATGAAACATACAGAGCAAATGAGTGCAGATTTCTTTGCAGAGTGGCGTTAGTCTGTATGAGAGAGATAAGGACACAAAGAGTAGAAATAGTGTGTGTGTTGTGTTGTGGGTGGCGGGGGGGGGGGGGGGGGGGGGGGGGGCAACATTCCCATCCCCTGTCACTTGTCACCCATACAGTGGAACATGTAGTAGCAGAGATTGATGGTGTCTCATAAAAGCACTGTATCTGCCTCTAAACCTGTATCACTGTATCACTACCTTCTAGAATCTATGTCCTCAGACGGAAATGATGTCTTCTCCCTCTCAGACTTCTATAGACAAGACAGACGACCAGACATTCCTGGGGGCTTAGAAGTGTGTATTCCTGTATATGTAGTTGTATATTCCAGTATGGACTAGTGTATATGTAGTGTGTATTCCAGTATGGACTAGTGTATATGTAGTGTATATTCCAGTATGGACTAGTGTATATGTAGTGTATATTCCAGTATGGACTAGTGTATATGTAGTGTATATTCCAGTATGGACTAGTGTATATGTAATGTATATTCCAGTATGGACTAGTGTATATGTAGTGTATATTCCAGTATGGACTAGTGTATATGTAGTGTATATTCCAGTATGGACTAGTGTATATGTAGTGTATATTCCAGTATGGACTAGTGTATATGTAGTGTATATTCCAGTATGGACTAGTGTATATGTAGTGTATATTCCAGTATGGGGTAGTGTATATGTAGTGTATATTCCAGTATGGACTAGTGTATATGTAGTGTATATTCCAGTATAGGTTAATGTATATGTAGTGTATATTCCAGTATGGGTTAATGTATATGTAGTGTATATTCCAGTATGGGTCAGTGTATATGTAGCTGTGTATTCCAGTATGGGTTAATGTATATGTAGTGTATATTCCAGTATGGGGTAGTGTATATGTAGTGTATATTCCAGTATGGACTAGTGTATATGTAGTGTATATTCCAGTATGGGTTAATGTATATGTAGTGTATATTCCAGTATGGACTAGTGTATATGTAGTGTATATTCCAGTATGGGTCAGTGTATATGTAGTGTATATTCCAGTATGGGTTAATGTATATGTAGTGTATATTCCAGTATGGGATAGTGTATATGTAGTGTATATTCCAGTATGGGTTAATGTATATGTAGTGTATATTCCAGTATGGACTGGTGTATATGTAGTGTATATTCCAGTATGGACTAGTGTATATGTAGTGTATATTCCAGTATGGGGTAGTGTATATGTAGTGTATATTCCAGTATGGGGTAGTGTATATGTAGTGTATATTCCAGTATTGGGTATATGTAGTGTATATTCCAGTATGGGTCAGTGTATATGTAGTGTATATTCCAGTATGGACTTGTGTATATGTAGTGTGTATTCCAGAATGGCGTATTTGTAGTGTATATTTCAGTATGGGGTAGTGTATATGTAGTGTATATTCCAGTATGGGGTAGTGTATTTGTAGTGTATATTTCAGTATGGGGTAGTGTATATGTAGTGTGTATTCCAGTATGGACTAGTGTATATGTAGTGTGTATTCCAGAATGGCGTATTTGTAGTGTATATTTCAGTATGGACTAGTGTATATGTAGTGTGTATTCCAGTATGGACTTGTGTATATGTAGTGTGTATTCCAGAATGGCGTATTTGTAGTGTATATTTCAGTATGGGGTAGTGTATATGTAGTGTGTATTCCAGAATGGCGTATTTGTAGTGTATATTTCAGTATGGGGTAGTGTATATGTAGTGTATATTCCAGTATGGACTGGTGTATATGTAGCTGTGTATTCCAGTTTGGGCTAGTTTATATGTAGTGTGTTCCAGTATGGGCATTATATAGATTTTTCCTTCTTCCCTCAGCGTGCTCAGTATGCTTGCCAGCTTCGTCTAGACGTCTGTGTTTATGCTTGACGATGTGTGTAAGGATGAATCATGTTTAGAGTGTGCAGGTGGCAGGAATTTAGATAGAGGGAGTTATATATAGAGAGGAGAGGGAGTTATATATAGAGAGAAGAGGGAGTTATATAGAGAGAGGAGAGGGAGTTATATATAGCGAGAGGAGAGGGAGTTATATATAGAGAGGAGAGGGAGTTATATAGAGAGAGGAGAGGGAGTTATATATAGAGAGAGGAGAGGGAGTTATATAGAGAGAGGAGAGGGAGTTATATATAGAGAGGAGAGGGAGTTATATATAGAGAGGAGAGGGAGTTATATAGAGAGAGGAGAGGGAGTTATATAGAGAGAGGAGAGGGAGTTATATAGAGAGAGGAGAGGGAGTTATATAGAGAGAGGAGAGGGAGTTATATATATTTATAGAGAGAGGAGAGGGAGTTATATATATATAGAGAGAGAGAGGAGAGGGAGTTATATATAGAGAGAGGAGAGGGAGTTATAAAGAGAGAGAGGAGAGGGAGTTAGCTAGAGAGGAGCGGGAGGGAGAGAGGAGAGGGAGTTATATCGAGAGGAGGAGGTAGAGAGGAGAGGGAGTTGTAGAGAGGAGAGGGAGGAAGAGAGGAGAGGGAGTTATATATAGAGAGAGAGGTAGAGAGGAGAGGGAGTTATATAGAGAGAGGAGAGGGAGTTATATATAGAGAGGAGAGGGAGTTATATATAGAGAGGAGAGGGAGTTATATAGAGAGAGGAGAGGGAGTTATGTAGAGAGAGGAGAGGGAGTTATATAGAGAGAGGGAGGTAGAGAGGAGAGGGAGTTATATATATAGAGAGAGGTAGAGAGGAGAGGGAGTTATATATAGAGAGGGAGGTAGAGAGGAGAGGCAGTTATCTAGAGAGAAGGTAGAGAGGAGAGGGAGTTGTACAGAGAGAGGAGATTGAGTTATATAGAGAGGAGGTAGAGAGGAGAAGGAGTTCTATAGCGAGAGCGGGGAGAGTGAGAGGAGAGAGAGGAGAGGCAGGAAGAGAGAGAGGAGAGGGAGGAAGAGAGAGAGAGTGAGAAGGAAATGAGATGGATGGGAGTCAATGCTTCACCTCTCATCCACCCTCCTTTCCCTCCCTCCTTTCATCCTTCTTTTTTACTGGAAACAAGCAGTTTAGTGGAAGAATGCAATTTCTCCATACTTCCACTGACATTCCCGACTCTACACACATGGATCTCAAGACAAAGTCAATGTTCATTTAGTCATTAAGTCTGTTTCACAGCGGAGAGAATGATTGGAGGGTGAGGATGAACTGTGCCGGGTGAGAATGAACTGTGCCGGGTGAGGATTCATTGACAGGCTGTCTTTTTGCCCTGGTCTAAACTCCCTCTTCTGGTCAGCTGGTAAAGTGCAATGCTGAGGTAAATGAATGACAATAGCTGGGCTATAGATTGTTTTTAAACACATGAACTTTTCTAGATGGATCTCATAGCAGCAACAGAAGCAGAGACAGAGACAAAGGCAGTAAGAAAATGTTAAAGCTTACACACACACACACACACACACACACACACACACACACACACACACACACACACACACACACACACACACACACACACACACACACACACACACACACACACACACAAACAAACACACACACACACACACACACACACAGAAAGACCGAGACGGAGAGAAAGAGAGGCAGTCTGTGTTCCCACAGTGTTTGTAGATGGGGTGGTTGGTCAGGGCTTTGTTTAACCTTGCTGAGAGCTGATATGTACTGAGGGATTAACTGTAGTTTTAGTTGTGATTTTATATGTGTACTGTAGCATATGATGTTGTATGCTGATGGTTTGATGTTGAGAGAGAGAGAGAGAGAGAGAGAGAGAGAGAGAGAGAGAGAGAGAGAGAGAGAGAGAGAGAGACTTACCAACACGGAATCAGATATAGAACCCATTGCCCTTTATGGTTGCAAGGTCTGGGGTCTTCTCACCAACCAAGAATTCCCAAAATGGGACAAACACCAAATTGAGACTCTGCATGCAGAATTCTGCAAAAATAAACAGAGTTCACAGTGGCAGAATATCTGACCAGTGTGACTGACCCAAACTTAAGGAAAGCTTTGTTGACTATGTACAGACTCAGTAAGTGTCACGCCCTGACCTTAGAGATCCTTTATTCTCTATTTTGGTTAGGTCGGGGTGTGACTAGGGTGGGCATTCTAGTTTCTTTATTTCTAGGTTGGCTTGGTATGGTTCCCAATCAGAGGCAGCTGTCTATCGTTGTCTCTGATTGGGGATCATATTTAGGCAGCCTTTTCCCACCTGTTGGATGTGGGATCTTGTTTGTGAATAGTTAGTTACCTTGATCACTGCATAGCGTCACGTTCCTTTCGTTCTTCTTTATTGTTTTTATTATTCACGTTAAATAAAGATGATGAACCCAAACCACGCTGCATTTTGGTCCGATTCTTACAGCAACGTTTGTGACAGTAAGCATAGCCTTGCTATTGAGAAAGGTCGCTGTAGGCAGACCAGGTTCTCAAGAGAAGACAGGCTATGTGCACACTGCCCACAAAATGAGGTGGAAACTGAGCTGCACTTCCTAACCTCCTGCCAAATGTATGACCATATTAGAGACACATATTTCCCTCAGATTAAACAGATCCACAAAGAATTTGAAGACAAACCAGATTTTGATAAAGTCCCATATCTATTGGGTGAAATATCAGTGTGCCATCACAGCAGCAAGATTTGAAGACCTGTTGCCACAAGAAAAGGTCAACCAGTGGAGAACAAACACCATTGTAAATACAACACATATTTATGTTTATTTGTTTTCCCTTTTGTACTGTAACCATTTGTACATCGTTACAACACCGTATATATAGATAATATGACATTTGTAATGTCTTTATTCTTTTGGAACATCTGTGAGTGTAATGTTTACTGTTCATTTTTATTGTTTATTTCACTTTTGTATATTATCCTGTCTAGGACCCCGTTCTGCTAGCGGAACCCCTCGCCAACAGCCAATGAAATTGCAGGGCGCCAAATACAAATCAACAGAAATCTAAAAAATCAAATTTCTCAAACATACAAGTATTAGGCACCATTTTAAAGATACAATTATTGTTAATCCAGCCAAAGTGTCTGATTTCAAAAATGCTTTACAGCGAAATCTCCACAAACGATTATGTTAGGTCACCACCAACTCACAGAAAAACCCAGCCATTTTTTCAGCCAAAGAGAGGAGTCACATAAAGCACAAATATAAATAAAATTAATCACTAACCTTTGATGATCTTCATCACATGAGACTCATAGGACTTCATGTTACACAATACATGTCTGTTTTGTTCTGTAAAGTTCATATTTATATCCCAAAATCTTATTTTACATTGGCGTGTTACGTTCAGTAGTTCCAAAACATGCAGTGATGTTGCAGAGAGCCACATGAATTCACAGAAATACTAATTATAAATGTTGATGAAAATTCAAGTGTTATGCATGGAACTTTAGATACACTTTTCCTTAATGCAACCGCTGTATCAGATTTAAAAAAAAAAAACTTTCCAGAAAAAGCATAATCTGAGTACGGCGCTCAGAGCCCAAAACAGCCAAAATAAATATCCGCCATGTTCCAAAATCCAAAATCGCGTTCAGGTCCAGTTGGACGAAAAGTTCAAAAAGTTATATTACAGGTCGAAGAAACTTGTCAAACTAAGTATAGAATCAATCTTTAGGATGTTTTTATCATAAATGTTCAATAATGTTCCAACCGGAGAATTCCATTGTCTGTAGAAAAGCAATGGAAAGAGAGATACCTCTCATGTGAAAGTGCGTGACTGAGAACGAGGCTGCTGGCAGACCCCTGAGTCAAACAGCTCTCATCCGGCCCCCCTTCACACAAGAAGCCTGAAACAACGTTCTAAAGACGATTGACATCTAGTGGACGCCTTAGGAAGTGCAAAATAACCTATATCCCACTGTGTATTCGATAGGGGCTGAGTTCAAAAACTACAAACCTCAGTTTCCCACTTCCTGTTTGGATTTTTTCTCAGGTTTTTGCCTGCCATATGAGTTATGTTATACTCACAGACATCATTCAAACAGTTTTAGAAACTTCAGAGTGTTTTCTATCCAATACTAATAATAATATGCATATATTAGCATCTGGGACTGAGTAGGAGGCAGTTCACTCTGTGCACGCTATTCATCCAAAAGTGAAAATGCTGCCCCCTACTTCACTTGCTTTGGCAATATTAACATATGTTTCCCATGCCAATAAAGCCCCTTGAATTGAATTGACTAATATGTGATGTATCATTGTTTGTTCTCCTTTAGACAGGAGCTAGGTACAGTCAGGAGCTAGGTACCATCAGGAGCTAGGTACAGACAGGAGCTAGGTACAGTCAGGAGCTAGGTACAGTCAGGAGCTAGGTACAGACAGGAGCTAGGTACAGTCAGGAGCTAGGTACAGATAGGAGCTAGGTACAGACAGGACCTAGGTACAGTCAGGAGCTAGGTACAGTCAGGAGCTAGGTACAGTCAGGAACTAGGTACAGTCAGGAACTAGGTACAGTCAGGAGCTAGGTACAGTCAGGAGCTAGGTACAGACAGGAGCTAGAGACAGACAGACAGACAGACAGACAGACAGACAGACAGACAGACAGACAGACAGACAGACAGGAGCTAGGTACTGACAGACAGGAGCTAGGTACAGTCAGGAGCTAGGTACAGACATACAGACAGACAGACAGACAGACAGACAGACAGACAGACAGACAGACAGACAGACAGACAGACAGACAGACAGACAGACAGACAGACAGACAGGAGCTAGGTACTGACTGACAGGAGCTAGGTACAAACTGACAGGAGCTAAGTACAGACTGACAGGAGCTAGGCACAGACAGACAGACAGACAAGTGCTAGGTACAGACAGACAGACAGACAGACAGACAGACAGACAGACAGACAGACAGACAGACAGACAGGAGCTAGGTACAGACAGACAGGAGATAGGTACTGACTGACAGGAGCTAGGTACTGACTGACAGGAGCTAGGTACAGACAGACAGACACGAGCTAGGTACAGACAGGCAGACAAGAGCTGGGTACAGACAGACAGGAGCCAGGTACAGACAGACAGGAACTAGGTACAGACAGACAGGAGCTAGGTACAGACAGACAGGAGCTAGGTACAGACAGACTGACAGGAACTAGGTACAGACAGACTGACAGGAGCTAGGTACAGGCTGACTGACAGGAGCTAGGTACTGACTGACAGGAGCTAGGTACAGACAGACAGGAGCTAGGTACAGACTGACAGGAGCTAGGTACGGACTGACAGGAGCTAGGTACAGACAGACAGACAAGAGCTAGGTGGAGACAGCCAGACAAGAGCTAGGTACAGACAGACAGACAGGAGCTAGGTACAGACAGACAGGCAGGAGCTAGGTACAGACAGACAGGCAGGAGCTAGGTACAGACAGACTGACAGGAGCTAGGTCCTGACTGACAGGATCTAGGTACAGACAGACATGAGCTAGGTACTGACTGACAGGAGCTAGGTACTGACTGACAGGAGCTAGTCTGACAGGAGCTAGGTACAGACTGACTGACAGGAGCTAGGTACTGACTGACAGGAGCTAGGTACAGACTGACAGGAGTTAGGTACAGTGTGCAGAGGGGTGTTGTGAGCAGAGGGGTGTTGTGTGCCAGTCGGTACCCAGGCTGGAGCTGTGACGCTGTGGAGACAGCATCCACATCATACTGAGAGTAGGATAACATTGGGATGAGCTCATACTAGCTGTCCAATCAGATCTCTTCTCCAGCTAAATGGACATGTCTGTTTCATTTCAAGTTAATTGTGGTGTTGCAGCCCTGAACTGAAGATAGAGGTGCTATGCTTTGTAGCCCTGTACTGAAGAAGGCGGTGCTATGCTTTGTAGCCCTGTACTGAAGAAGGCGGTGCTATGCTTTGTAGCCCTGTACTGAAGAAGGCGGTGCTATGCTTTGTAGCCCTGTACTGAAGAAGGCGGTGCTATGCTTTGTAGCCCTGTACTGAAGAAGGCGGTGCTATGCTTTGTAGCCCTGTACTGAAGAAGGCGGTGCTATGCTTTGTAGCCCTGTACTGAAGAAGGCGGTGCTATGCTTTGTAGCCCTGTACTGAAGAAGGTGGTGCTATGCTTTGTAGCCCTGCACTGAAGAAGGCGGTGCTATGCTTTGTAGCCCTGTACTGAAGAAGGCGGTGCTATGCTTTGTAGCCCTGTACTGAAGAAGGCGGTGCTATGCTTTGTAGCCCTGTACTGAAGAAGGCGGTGCTATGCTTTGTAGCCCTGTACTGAAGAAGGCGGTGCTATGCTTTGTAGCCCTGTACTGAAGAAGGTGGTGCTATGCTTTGTAGCCCTGCACTGAAGAAGGCGGTGCTATGCTTTGTAGCCCTGTACTGAAGAAGGCGGTGCTATGCTTTGTAGCCCTGTACTGAAGAAGGCGGTGCTATGCTTTGTAGCCCTGTACTGAAGAAGGCGGTGCTATGCTTTGTAGCCCTGTACTGAAGAAGGCGGTGCTATGCTTTGTAGCCCTGTACTGAAGAAGGCGGTGCTATGCTTTGTAGCCCTGTACTGAAGAAGGCGGTGCTATGCTTTGTAGCCCTGTACTGAAGAAGGCGGTGCTATGCTTTGTAGCCCTGTACTGAAGAAGGCGGTGCTATGCTTTGCAGTACACGAGCGGCAGCACCCCTTTGATCTCTAATTAGTGAGCCACACGTACACACACACACTCTCTCTCTCTCACACACACAAACACTTGGTTATCCCAAGCCATATGTCCTGCCATTGTGCTGTTTCGTGCCCGTGCTGTTTATCTTCAGCATCTTAAAACGTAACCCTCTGTCTCTGTGCCCTTACCAGCACATGGGAGAGAACACACAAACTTAACCTAAATAATATCCCGTCAAACCTAACCTAAATAATATCCAGTGAAACTTAACCTAAAGAATATCCCGTGAAACCTAACCTAAAGAATATCCAGTGAAACCTAACCTAAAGATTATCCAGTGAAACCTAACCTAAAGAATATCCAATGAAACTAAACCTAAAGAATATCCAGTGAAACCTAACCTAAAGAATATCCAGTGAAACCTAACCTAAAGATTATCCAGTGAAACCTAACCTAAAGAATATCCAGTGAAACCTAACCTAAAGAATATCCAGTGAAACCTAACCTAAAGAATATCCAGTGAAACCTAACCTAAAGAATATCCAGTGAAACCTAACCTAAAGAATATCCAGTGAAACCTAACCTAAAGAATATCCAGTGAAACCTAACCTAAAGAATATCCAGTGAAACCTAACCTAAAGAATATCCCATCCACCAAGTTCTCCACTAGGTTTGAGTGTTGTCTAAGTCCCAGATCTATCTGAATGAGTGGCCTGTAGAGGTTTCCATGTTCTGTTGGCTAAGTAAGATATTTACACATACGGTTAGTATCATGCCCCCAATCCTGCTCTCAGTAGACTTTCAGAGCCCCTTTTCACTTAGGAACTCCCCTTAGTTTGACTCTCCCACTGTTGATGTTGAAATGTTAGGGTGAATGACTAGGATTACCTCCCTTCACACACTATTCATGTTCACACGTGAAATTGTAGCCTAGAGCTCCATGGAAGAGAGAGAGAGCTCTGTTTCCCTGTTGGCCACTCTATCATGAACGAACACACAAGTCAATATCCAGCGCTAACCTTTCAGGAAGAAAATCCCACCACTATGATCCATGGAGACAACACTAACAGTAAACAGACCAAAATACTCCCTGTATGTGTGTGCCTCTCATAATACCAGCATTAACTGACTTACAGGACAGGGTGAGGGGCTAGCCATTTCCTCCTAACATAGACCTACTTCAAATAGAATCATGTATCACCTCTTTAGCGTAGAAATACTTACATCGATGTATTAATACACTTATGACCAGCATGTTTTTATTTTACTCTGAGAGAGAGAGAGAGAGAGAGAGAGAGAGAGAGAGAGAGAGAGAGAGAGAGAGAGAGAGAGACCCCTATGTCGGCTGTTAAAAACATTAAACAGCCCTATTATCCAAACACACAGGGAAATCAATAGAATTGTTACAGAAATTAAAATCTCCTATTTGACAAATTGTGAAAATGAAACATAAACACAGAATAAACTAAATGGCTATTTGAGAATACTAATTGTCAGAATATCTCTACTCTGTCAGAATATCTCTACTCTGTCAGAATATCTCTACAGAATATCTCTACTCTGTCAGAATATCTCTGCAGAATATCTCTACTCTGTCAGAATATCTCTACAGAATATCTCTACTCTGTCAGAATATCTCTACTCTGTCAGAATATCTCTACAGAATATCTCTACTCTGTCAGAATATCTCTATAGAATATCTCTACTCTGTCAGAATATCTCTACTCTGTCAGAGATACAAAAAAAACAGATCCTGACCAAATACAGCGACCACCAACTGGCTATAGAAAAAGGGAGACACAAAAAGACATGGCTAGACAAGAGGAGCGTCTATGTGGTCTCTGCATGACTGGGGAGGAGAGACTGTTTCCTCTACTGTGAAATACTTCCAAATGAGAAAATAGGTTTTTAAAGAAGATATCTAATTCAATTCGATTCCCAACTTCTGTGCATTTACTAATGACATAAAGCTGAGAGAAAACTGCAAATATTACTGCTAGATATGTACACTGCTCAAAAAAGTAAAGGGAACACTAAAATAAAACATCCTAGATCTGAATGAATGAAATATTCTTATTAAATACTTTTTTCTTTACATAGTTGAATGTGCTGACAACAAAATCACACAAAAATTATCAATGGAAATCAAGTTAATCAACCCATGGAGGTCTGGATTTGGAGTCACACTCAAAATTAAAGTGAAAACCACACTACAGGCTGATCCAACTCTGATGTAATGTCCTTAAAACAAGTCAAAATGAGGCTCAGTAGTGTGTGTAGCCTCCACGTGCCTGTATGACCTCCCTACAACGCCTGGGCATGCTCCTGATGAGGTGGTGACTGACCCACCGCCAAACCGGTCATGTTGGAGGATGTTGCAGGCAGCAGAACGTTCTCCATGGCGTCTCCAGACTCTGTCACATCTGTCACATGTGCTCAGTGTGAACCTGCTTTCATCTGTGAAGAGCAGTGGCGAATTTGCCAATCTTGGTGTTCTCTGGCAAATGCCAAACGTCCTGCATGGTGTTGGGCTGTAAGCACAACCCCCACCTGTGGACGTCGGGCCCTCATGCCATCCTCATGGAGTCTGTTTCTGACCGTTTGAGCAGACACATGCACATTTGTGGCCTGCTGGAGGTCATTTTGCAGGGCTCTGGCAGTGCTCCTCCTGCTCCTCCTTGCACAAAGGCGGAGGTAGCGGTCCTGCTACTGGGTTGTTGCCCTCCTACGGCCTCCTCCACATCTCCTGATGTACTGGCCTGTCTCCTGGTAGCGCCTCCATGCTCTGGACACTACGCTGACAGACACAGCAAACCTTCTTGCCACAGCTCGCATTGATGTGCAATCCTGGATGAGCTGCACTACCTGAGCCACTTGTGTGGGTTGTAGACTCCGTCTCATGCTACCACTAGAGTGAAAGCACCGCCAGCATTCAAAAGCGACCAAAACATCAGCCAGGAAGCATAGGAACTGAGAAGTGGTTTGTTGAACCACTCTTTTATTGGGGGTGTCTTGCTAATTGCCTATAATTTCCACCTGTTGTCTATTCCATTTGCACAACAGCATGTGAAATGTATTGTCAATCAGTGTTGCTTCCTAAGTGGACAGTTTGATTTCACAGAAGTGTGATTGACTTGGAGTTACATTGTGTTGTTTAAGTGTTTTTACATGTATATTTATTTTTATTTCACCTGTATTTAACCAGGTAGGCCAGTTGTGTAACGGTTTTCTTTAGGTGAACTAGAGGCGGACCAAAATGCGGCGTAGTTGGTGTTCATGTTCTTTAATAAAGGAAAACTATACATGAACAAATTGGGTGGGCTATTTACCGATAGACTATGTACAGCTGCAGCGATCGGTTAGCTGCTCTGATAGCAGATGTTTGAAGTTGGTGAGGGAGATAAAAGTCTCCAACTTCAGCGATTTTTGCAATTCGTTCCAGTCACAGGCAGCAGAGAACTGGAACGAAAGGCGACCAAATGAGGTGTTGGCTTTAGGGATGATCAGTGAGATACACCTGCTGGAGCGCACCCATTTTTTTTTTGAGCAGTTTATATGATTGCCATAGCCTGATGTCATGGGACATCCCATGACCATTAATCCAAATCAAATGACATTTTATTGGTCACCTCCACATATTTAGCAGATGTAATTTTGGGTGTAGCAAAATGCTTTTGTTTCTAGCTCCAACAGTGCAGTAGTATCTAACAATTCACAACAATACACACAAATCTCAAAGTAAAAGAATGGAATTAAGAAATATTGAAATATTAGGATGAGCAATGTCGGAGTGGCATTGACTAGAATACAGTAGAAAACAGTATATACATATGAAATGAGTAAAGCAGTATGTAAACATTATTAAAGTGACCAGTGATTCCATGTCTATGTACATATGGCAGCAGTCTAAGGTGCAGGGTGGCTGCCGGCTAGTGACACTGACTAAGTTCAGGGCAGGCTACTGGGTGGCTGCCGGCTAGTGACACTGACTAAGTTCAGGGCAGGCTACTGGGTGGAGGCCGGCTAGTGACACTGACTAAGTTCAGGGCAGGCTACTGGGTGGAGGCCGGCTAGTGACACTGACTAAGTTCAGGGCAGGCTACTGGGTGGAGGCCGGCTAGTGACACTGACTAAGTTCATGGCAGGCTACTGGGTGGAGGCCGGCTAGTGACACTGACTAAGTTCAGGGCAGTCTACTGGGTGGAGGCCGGCTAGTGACACTGACTAAGTTCAGGGCAGGCTACTGGGTGGAGGCCGGCTAGTGACACTGACTAAGTTCAGGGCAGGCTACTGGGTGGCTGCCGGCTAGTGACACTGACTAAGTTCAGGGCAGGCTACTGGGTGGCTGCCGGCTAGTGACACTGACTAAGTTCAGGGCAGGCTACTGGGTGGAGGCCGGCTAGTGACACTGACTAAGTTCAGGGCAGGCTACTGGGTGGCCGCCGGCTAGTGACACTGACTAAGTTCAGGGCAGGCTACTGGGTGGAGGCCGGCTAGTGACACTGACTAAGTTCAGGGCAGGCTACTGGGTGGCTGCCGGCTAGTGACACTGACTAAGTTCAGGGCAGTCTACTGGGTGGCTGCCGGCTAGTGACACTGACTAAGTTCAGGGCAGGCTACTGGGTGGCTGCCGGCTAGTGACACTGACTAAGTTCAGGGCAGTCTACTGGGTGGCTGCCGGCTAGTGACACTGACTAAGTTCAGGGCAGGCTACTGGGTGGCTGCCGGCTAGTGACACTGACTAAGTTCAGGGCAGGCTACTGGGTGGCTGCCGGCTAGTGACACTGACTAAGTTCAGGGCAGGCTACTGGGTGGCTGCCAGCTAGTGACACTGACTAAGTTCAGGGCAGGCTACTGGGTGGCTGCCGGCTAGTGACACTGACTAAGTTCAGGGCAGGCTACCGGGTGGCTGCCGGCTAGTGACACTGACTAAGTTCAGGGCAGTCTACTGGGTGGAGGCCGGCTAGTGACACTGACTAAGTTCAGGGCAGGCTACTAGGTGGAGGCTGGCTAGTGACACTGACTAAGTTCAGGGCAGGCTACTGGGTGGAGGCCGGCTAGTGACACTGACTAAGTTCAGGGCAGTCTACTGGGTGGCTGCCGGCTAGTGACACTGACTAAGTTCAGGGCAGGTTACTGGGTGGCCGCCGGCTAGTGACACTGACTAAGTTCAGGGCAGGCTACTGGGTGGAGGCCGGCTAGTGACACTGACTAAGTTCAGGGCAGGCTACTGGGTGGCTGCCGGCTAGTGACACTGACTAAGTTCAGGGCAGGCTACTGGGTGGCTGCCGGCTAGTGACACTGACTAAGTTCAGGGCAGGCTACTGGGTGGCTGCCGGCTAGTGACACTGACTAAGTTCAGGGCAGTCTACTGGGTGGCTGCCGGCTAGTGACACTGACTAAGTTCAGGGCAGGCTACTGGGTGGCTGCCGGCTAGTGACACTGACTAAGTTCAGGGCAGGCTACTGGGTGGCTGCCGGCTAGTGACACTGACTAAGTTCAGGGCAGGCTACTGGGTGGCTGCCAGCTAGTGACACTGACTAAGTTCAGGGCAGGCTACTGGGTGGCTGCCGGCTAGTGACACTGACTAAGTTCAGGGCAGGCTACCGGGTGGCTGCCGGCTAGTGACACTGACTAAGTTCAGGGCAGTCTACTGGGTGGAGGCCGGCTAGTGACACTGACTAAGTTCAGGGCAGGCTACTGGGTGGAGGCCGGCTAGTGACACTGACTAAGTTCAGGGCAGGCTACTGGGTGGAGGCCGGCTAGTGACACTGACTAAGTTCAGGGCAGTCTACTGGGTGGCTGCCGGCTAGTGACACTGACTAAGTTCAGGGCAGGTTACTGGGTGGCCGCCGGCTAGTGACACTGACTAAGTTCAGGGCAGGCTACTGGGTGGAGGCCGGCTAGTGACACTGACTAAGTTCAGGGCAGGCTACTGGGTGGCTGCCGGCTAGTGACACTGACTAAGTTCAGGGCAGTCTACTGGGTGGCTGCCGGCTAGTGACACTGACTAAGTTCAGGGCAGGCTACTGGGTGGCTGCCGGCTAGTGACACTGACTAAGTTCAGGGCAGGCTACTGGGTGGCTGCCGGCTAGTGACACTGACTAAGTTCAGGGCAGGCTACTGGGTGGAGGCCGGCTAGTGACACTGACTAAGTTCAGGGCAGGCTACTGAGTGGCTGCCGGCTAGTGACACTGACTAAGTTAAGGGCAGGCTACTGGGTGGAGGCCGGCTAGTGACACTGACTAAGTTCAGGGCAGGCTACTGGGTGGAGGCCGGCTAGTGACACTGACTAATTTCAGGGCAGGCTACTGGGTGGAGGCCAGCTAGTGACACTGACTAAGTTCAGGGCAGGCTACTGGGTGGAGGCCAGCTAGTGATGGCAATTTAACAGTCTGATGGCCATGAGATAGAAGCTGTTTTTCAGTCTCCGGGTCTCAGCTTTGATGCACCTGTACTGACCTCACCTTCTGGATGATTGCGGGGTGATCAGGCTGTTGCTCCGGTGGTAGATATCCTTGATGAGCTTGGCATTCCTGTGACACCAGGTGCTGTAGGTGTCCTGGAGGGCAGGCAGTGTGCTCCTGGTGATGCGTTGGGCGGAACGCATCACCATCTGGAGAGCCCTGCATTTGTGAACGGTGCAGTTGCTGTACCAGGCTGTGATACAGCACGACAGGGTGCTCTCAATGGTGCACCTGTAAAAGTTTGTGAGGGTCTTAGGGGGCCAAGCCAAATTTCTTCAGCCTCCTGAGGTTGACGACGCGCTGTTGCGCATTCTTCAACACGCTATCTCTGTGGGTGGACCATTTCAGATCGTCAGTGATGTGTACGCAGAGGAACTTGAAACTTTCCACCTTCTCCTCTGCGGCCCCGTTGATGTGGATGGGGGCGTGCTCCCTCTGCTGTGTCCTGGTCCATGATCAGCTCCTTCATTCCTTCATTTTGTTGATGTTGAGGGAGAGGTTATTTTCTTGACACCACTCCACCAGGGCCCTCACCTCCTCCCTGTAGGCTGTCTTGTCATTGTTGGTAATCAGGTCTACCACTGTTGTGGCGTCTGCAAACTTGATGATTGAGTTGGAGGCATGCGGGGCCGCGCAATCATGGATAAACAGGGATTACAGGAAGGGGCTGAGCATGCATCCTTGTGGGGCTCCTGTGTTGAGGTTCAGCGTAGTGGAGGTGTTGTTGCCTACCTTCACCACCTGGGGACAGCCTGTCAGGAATTACCTGAAGTATTTCCATTGTATATTACTTACTAGTATAAGAATTTTTATTTATTTATTTATTGTTGAATTTACCCCTCTTTTCTCCCCCATTTCGTGGTATCCAATTGTTTAGTAGCTACTATCTTGTCTCATCGCTACAACTCACGTACGGGCTCGGGAGAGACGAAGGTTGCAAGTCATGCACAACCCAACCAAGCCGCACTGTCTTCAAGGGGCAGTGTTGTATTTTGAGACAGGCTTGAATAATCTAAGCAGCCAATAGGCAGAGGGTAGCATAATGTGTCTGATTCTCTGTAATAATGGTATGGGAATAATAATGCTTTTCATTTTGTAAATTCGTTTCTTGCATCAAACAACACAACAACATGTTTAGTCACTTTGTCTGAAGGACAAGTGGATTAACAGGTTAATGTCAAGTCCTGCATGTTTTTTTAAGTCTCATGGAATGCAGGTCTACATTGAACACCACACATTGACTGCTGCTGTAGGCTGAATGATTGAACAGCTATTTCCATGTTAAAATGTGATGTTGTTGATGGTCAGGTCTGCTTGGATACAGTACATCAGGCATGTATTTGACTACCCACCCTGCCTTACCCTCTGAATTGACCTTTAATCCCGATATGTTGTTCAAGGCTGTGGGGAGCCCATGGAGTGTGAGCCAGGAGTTCCTGGTGTTAAACAGGAGCCTTCAGGGAGCCCATACAGGGAGCTGGGAGCAGAGGGTATGGAGGAAGGCCTCCTCAAAGGAGTAGAAGAGACGGACGAGGGAAAGAAGAGGAAGAGAAAACCCTACAGACCAGGTCAGAGGTCAACTCTAATTAAACATCTTGGGTAAAATAGTATTTATTTTCTTTGATTTGCTTGATTTGAGTTTGCCTGGTGCAATGAAACATCCTGAAACGTCCTGAAAGTGCAGGTCTGGCACTCCACGTATTTGAAAGAAAACAGCTACTATTAGAGCCTAGGTCTGTCCAACAGACCCCTGTAGTGAGAGGATATTATTTGTCACTGCTCTATGATGGTCACATTCAAACCAACTGCAATTCAACGTTTTGAAATTGACTTTTTTATTTTTTTTAATCTCCTGCAGGGATTGGTGGCTTCATGGTGCGTCAGAGAAAGTGTCACACACGGATGAAGAAGGGTCTGTTCCCCCATCTGTCTCATCTGGCTGGAGACGGAACTGTTACGACAGCCAGACCGACAAGAGAGAAGCCTGCCCTAGAGGAAGGCAAGTTACAGAAGCCATCTAAGTCAGAACATTTCAGTGTTTGACCACTATCTGTTAGAGGTCAAAATCTAATTTCTTCAAGGAATATGATAAACCTTTGACGACCACTGCGGAAATAAGTGTTTTCATTCATATGTTTTAATGTGTCATCCTCCGGGATTTAAATGTTTATAGTGTGGATGTATGAGTTATTTGTAATTAATGTTCCCTCTAAGCTGAGCGCGGTAGCCCTGAGACTGCCACGCAGAAATATCAGCCCACAGAGAGAAGCATGTGATTCAACTTCACTCAACTTTCTAGAGCAGTGGTCACCAACCGGTCAATTCCATCCGACTGGTCGATCTCCAAGGCATTCCTAGTTGATCTCCAAATATCTCTGTTAAAAAAGCAACGATAAAGCCATGTTCTTATTTTTTGTTTTATTCATCTGTCTGGCAGTAGGTGCACCTGATTCAGCTGCCCTGCGCACCGGGTCAGCCAACTGTTGACTTTTTCAACCATTTCATGTGTCTGAAGGTACAAACTCTGCCTTCCTGGTTGGCGCAGATATCAAATCAGGTGCACTATAGGCCTAACGCTGGCCAATCATGACCGTGTCTTCAGTAACTTAGCAGGCATTAAGAAAAAGCTACTGCGAAGTTGATACTTGTGAGATTTCTAAACGTTTACAACAAGACTAGAGAGAGACTGTCAACGAATGCAGTAAAGAGCTGCTGTTTGTATGAGTGACTTCATGTTTAAGTTCTTACTCAGCACTGTCAACACTTTGTATTCAACACTTTAATAAGACATAAAATGTGTGTTCTCCCTACTTCCACACAGCGCTACAACAAGCACTGCAGCAGTAATGAATGAGGAGGAAAGACTATCTTTAGGCTAGCGTTGATGTTATTATTACCGGCTTGGGTCTTTTTTAATATCCAGGAATAATATTTATCTGTTCAAAGGAGTAACAACATGAATTTGTGCATGAGGCAGAAATAATGCGGTGCGACTCGAGTTTGGCCATCAGCTGGAAGACCGTCACTTTTTGGTCAGTGTCAGTGGAGGAAATGGAGACTGGAGGGATGTTGACAGGTGGACCCTCGGTCTGCTGCTCTCTCCCTCCACTGAGACTGAACATCAGATACAGGCACCATCAGCCCAGTAAAATAAAAAGCAAATTATTTAAATGTATACTTACTCAGCTATGCCTCACCAGTAATACAACAACGGATCTATTACCGACGTGATCATATAGCCTACCTTAAATGTAGAAATATAATTTATAAAACTTTCCTGAACAGCAATGTATTGGCAGGGTAATTCAAGCAAAGCCAATATATGGTGATAATGTATTGGGCCTATAGCTTACTGCACAAACCTAATTTCTACAGTACTGTTTTTAATTGGTTAATGTTGCATAGGCTTACATTTTGTGATCTTGACGCAAAAAATGTTGGTGACCACTGTTCTAGAGTTTTCCCTGTTAACACGATCAACGTTTCTCTTTACTGAGGCAATTGTGACACGCAATATTAGCCACTTTCAATACAACATACCGAAATACAACGAACTATGCAAGTAGGATTCTATCTCATTGACCCGCACTACTCAGCCCGTACTCTAAACAGACCCGTGTGGGATAAACAATCAGAGCTGCAGTAGACCTATATGCAAATAGTCCATTGCCATATTTTCAACTGGACTGTTTTTACAGCATGAGCGGTCGTGAGTAGATGCGCTTGTTTTGAGATCAAAGCCATACTGCATGTAGCCACGTGTGCACATTTTATTCATATCCTTTGCTATTTAGTGAGTTATTAGCCCAGTTATAGATCATTTGTAGTCAGCAATAGGAGTGATTTTGTTTCCTACAAGAGCACAACCCTGCATTTTATTTTTATTTTTTAAGTCTCATGGAATGCAGGTCTACATTGAACACCACACATTGGCTGCTGCTGTAGGCTGAATGATAGAACAGCTATTTCCATGTTAAAATGTTATGGGATGCATTTTCTCCATGTTGTTGATGGTAGGCTGCTCTGATAGTCCCACATTACGATCAAATAGCCACAGTAGCCTACTTGGCCACTGTTAAAACTGTAACTTAAAGTAGGTACAGCCTCAGTGTTCATAGTGAACACATACCAGATGTTGCACAGAATTTTCACAATGTTCAAGTTTGCACTCAGCAGACCTGACATCTGCTCAGTACTGAAAACAAAAAGAGGGAACATTGTGTACCACTACACTGCTTTGGCAAAATCTACTAATTGTATTTCATGCCAATAAAGCAATCTGAATGAGAAAGAGAGAGAGGCATTTCAGCTAGCCTGTGGGAAGTGTTGGGTTTCTACTAGGAGTCCTTCAGGGTGTTAGGTTAGAGGTGTTAAGTCAGTCTGCCAAAGTCACATCCAGCATCCAGCCATGTAGAAAGAGCATAGCAAATAATGCAGACAGACAGTCAGACAGAGAGAGAGAGAGAGACTGGTGGAAGAGGTGAGGGAAGGAGAGAGGGAGCAGGAGAGGAGAGGGACAGAGGGATAGCAGAAAGAAGAGAAAAAGAGAGAGGAGAGAAGGGTCGCCAAGAGAAACAGAAGACACACTTGACAGGAAGAGAGGAGAGAAGCAAAAAAAAAGGGGGAGTGAGAACACTACCCTGGAATAGCCAGGCAGCAACTAGAGCTGTAACAGACTCCTCCCCCTCAACCCCTCCCCTCTTGCTTCATCTCTTTCTCTTTCCCCATCTCGCTCTCTCTCTCTCTGTCGCTGAGGCAGTCTGCTACTCAGTCGTCTGACCAGGCAGTTAACAGAGGAGAGAGCTCAGCAACTGGAAAGAAAATAGAAGGAGAAAGAGAGAATTATTCTCATGACTTTCTGTCTTTCAGTATGAAAGTTTGTTTCTCTAAGAGAGGTTCCTCTGATTCTGAGTTTTAACTGGACTTTCTGCTTCCTCTGTGTTGTTATCTGTGGACACTCTCCGGACATTCCTTTGGAATTTCCTCGGACCGCACCGCGAGGATCTAGTGTGTTTGTGTGTTCGCTGGGCCATGCCCGCCACTGGTGGCCGGTCATCCAGCGCCAGGGGTACATCATTAAAAGGGGGGCACCTCCACAGGGGCTGTGCCTGCCAACACTTATTCCGTAAAGTCCTGATCAAGTGTGGCTGCTGCTATGCCTGGGTCAGAGGTTAGTAGTACAATACACACACGTCTGCTGTTGTGTGTGTGTGTGTTTATATTGTGTGTGTGTGTGTTTATATTGTGTGTGTGTATATGCATGTGTCTGTGTGATTCAACAACCCAACTACTACCCTCCTAATTTTTTATTTTACCTTTATTTAACTAGGGAAGTCAGTTAATAACAAATTCTTATTTTCAATGACGGCCTAGGAACAGTGGGTTAACTGCCTGTTCAGGGGCAGGACGACAGATTTGTACCTTGTCAGCTCTTCTTCCCTGTAATACCACTGTCAGTTCAACATTCATTTTCTTCCCTCTCTGCCATATTTGCTCAGATGTCCAGCCACCACCTCCTTATCTCGCTCTCTGTTCTGCACGGAGAGTGTACTGTGTAGTGTGTACTAATAGTTTAAGTGTGCCTATTGCTCCTCTCCTCCACACTGCCCCCAGCTGGAGCAACATATGTGTGCTTGTGTACTGTAGAGAGACAAGGACAGGGACGAGGGACAGGGACTAGAATAGTGTGTGCGTATTTGCTTGTGTACTGTAGAGAGAGGCAGGGACAGGGACTAGAATAGTGTGTGTGTGTGTGTGTTTGCTTGTGTACTGTAGAGAGAGGCAGGGACAGGGCCTAGAATAGTGTGTGTGTATTTGCTTGTGTACTGTAGAGAGAGGCAGGGACAGGGACTAGAATAGTGTGTGTGTATTTGCTTGTGTACTGTAGAGAGAGGCAGGGACAGGGACTAGAATAGTGTGTGTGTATTTGCTTGTGCACTGTAGAGAGAGGCAGGGACAGGGACTAAAATAGTGTGTGTGTGTGTTTGCTTGTGTACTGTAGAGAGAGGCAGGGACAGGGACTAGAATAGTGTGTGTGTGTTTGCTTGTGTACTGTAGAGAGAGGCAGGGACAGGGCATGGAGAAGTCACAGAATATACTGGTAATATGGAGAGAAGAAAAATATTGCGTGTCAGTTTGTGTGTGTTTAGGTCCTTGAGAGAGGTATCACCCATCTGGGTGTCAGTGTTGGCTAAATATGTGCAGCACGTGGATGGATTAAAACACCAGGGGACGGAGCTGATTCTTCAGACTTGGCTACTCTGAAGAATTCCACCACCTCAAACAGCAAGCTATTTTAGTCAAAACAGTTATTCTCTCTCTCTCTCTCTCTCCCTACCCCTTTCCCTCTCTTGCTCTCATTCTCTCTCCCTCTCTCTCTCTCTCCCTACCCCTTTCCCTCTCTTGCTCTCATTCTCTCTCTCTCTCTCTTGTAAGTTTTGAGTTTTTAAGTCGATAAATGAGAATGAACGTAATCTATTGCTGGTGGAAAAAGCTTCCTTTCTGAGAACAGAGAGCAGAGCATGTCTGGGCAGCCTTTTTACTGTTTTGATCCAACATGAAGTTACTATAAGACTTGTTATGATCCCACATGAAGTTACTATAAGACTTGTTATGATCCCACATGAAGTTATTATAAGACTTGTTATGATCCCACATGAAGTTACTATAAGACTTGTTATATTCCCACATGAAGTTACTATAAGACTTGTTATATTCCCACATGAAGTTACTATAAGACTTGTTATGATCCCACATGAAGTTACTATAAGACTTGTTATATTCCCACATGAAGTTACTATAAGACTTGTTATATTCCCACATGAAGTTACTATAAGACTTGTTATATTCCCACATGAAGTTACTATAAGACTTGTTATGATCCCACATGAAGTTACTATAAGACTTGTTATATTCCCACATGAAGTTACTATAAGACTTGTTATATTCCCACATGAAGTTACTATAAGACTTGTTATATTCCCACATGAAGTTACTATAAGACTTGTTATGATCCCACATGAAGTTACTATAAGACTTGTTATGATCCCACATGAAGTTACTATAAGACTTGTTATATTCCCACATGAAGTTACTATAAGACTTGTTATGATCCCACATGAAGTTACTAGAAGACTTGTTATATTCCCACATGAAGTTACTATAAGACTTGTTATATTCCCACATGAAGTTACTATAAGACTTGTTATGATCCCACATGAAGTTACTATAAGACTTGTTATGATCCCACATGAAGTTACTATAAGACTTGTTATATTCCCACATGAAGTTACTATAAGACTTGTTATATTCCCACATGAAGTTACTATAAGACTTGTTATATTCCCACATGAAGTTACTATAAGACTTGTTATATTCCCACATGAAGTTACTATAAGACTTGTTATATTCCCACATGAAGTTACTATAAGACTTGTTATATTCCCACATGAAGTTACTATAAGACTTGTTTTGATCCAACATGAAGTTACTGTGTGTTAATCCAATAAAACCAGATGATTTATATTTGGCTGTAATAACTAGGAAAGACCTTGATCTACTTTAATGACTGGTGCTTTTGGGAAACTAACACAATTACAATTGGAATATCAATATGAGGCCAGATCTAGACTTACTTTACAGATTAAGTCCATGTGGTTAGCACTGGCTTAGCGTCACGTGAGTAGTTGATGCAGTAGGCTACTATAGAAGTGTGCTGCTTCCATTCTCGATAGCTCAGTGTAACCTGGATAAGGTTCCTTGTTCTGTTAGGGAAAGCTCTTTCAGATGGCTGACTGAAAGCTGACTACACATGGCCAGGGTTGCTTCCATCTGTGTTGTGATGTTTGTAGGTAAAACAGTAGAACATGTGGTTCTGGATGTGCCATGTGGTCCCAGTTCTCAACAATGTTGTCTCTGCATATTGCAGTATTATTCGCTTGCTTAGAATCCCCTGCTATTCTAGAATCCTGTCTAGAATCCCTTGCTATTCTAGAATCCTGTCTAGAATCCCCTGCTATTCTAGAATCCTGTCTAGAATCCCCTGCTATTCTAGAATCCTGTCTAGAATCCCCTACTATTCTAGAATCCTGTCTAGAATCCCCTGCTATTCTAGAATACTGTCTAGAGCCACATGCTGTTCTAGAATCCTGTCTAGAATCCCCTACTATTCTAGAATCCTGTCTAGAATCCCCTACTATTCTAGAATCCTGTCTAGAATCCCCTGCTATTCTAGAATCCTGTCTAGAATCCCCTGCTATTCTTGAATCCTGTCTAGAATCCCCTACTATTCTAGAATCCTGTCTAGAATCCCCTGCTATTCTAGAATACTGTCTAGAGCCACATGCTGTTCTAGAATCCTGTCTAGAATCCCCTACTATTCTAGAATCCTGTCTAGAATCCCCTGCTATTCTAGAATCCTGTCTAGAATCCCCTGCTATTCTAGAATACTGTCTAGAGCCACATGCTGTTCTAGAATCCTGTCTAGAATCCCCTACTATTCTAGAATCCTGTCTAGAATCCCCTGCTATTCTTGAATCCTGTCTAGAGCCACATGCTGTTCTAGAATCCTGTCTAGAATCCCATGCTGGTCTCACTCATTCTGTAGTGGTGAGTAACCCTGGCAGACTTGCCAGATAAACGAGAGGATGGTAGAGGAGATGGTCACAGAGATCCGTCTCACATCATCATAAGGGTCTGCGTTCCAAATGGCACCTTATTCCCATAGGGTTCTGGTCAATAGTAGTGCACTTTACAGGGAAAAGGCTACTATTTGTGATTAAATGTCACCTTAATGTCACACATGACCTAGAGGAGTAGGCTAAGGAGTCTGGCTGAGATATTCATGACCTAGAGGAGTAGGCTAAGGAGACTAGATATTCGTCAGTAATGAATGCCAATAGAACCTAAGCTTCCTGTCCCCCCTCCCTCCCCCCTCTCTTGCTCCGCTCCATCCCCTCCATTAAGGGTGGTGACTGCAATGCAGTCGTTGCAGACTACAAACAGTCAAATCAATGGAGCAATCTGGACCTCAATAAACCTCCAAGCAGCCACCAAGTCAAGGCAAACAACTCCAATCTTTCTAATCAATGCTTAGAGATGGATGAACAAAATCAATGGGTTCCTTAGTACAACTTGATGATATGTGAATGTGTGGTGTGTGTGTGAGACACCCGGGAGGCTAATGACATGCATAAACATAAGCTTTTACTATTCAACTTTTAGCATTTGGCAGTGACCGGGAGCTGGTGGTGGATACTACTCAGCATGAGAGGAGGAGCCCACTGTGGGGGGGAAAGAGATGGACAGAGAGAGAGGAGGAGCCCACTGTGGGGGTGAAAGAGATGGACAGAGAGGAGGAGCCCACTGTGGGGGTAAAAATATGGACAGAGAGAGAGGAGGAGCCCACTGTGGGGGTGAAAGAGATGGACAGAGAGAGAGGAGCCCACTGTGGGGGTGAAAGAGATGGACAGAGAGAGAGGAGGAGCCCACTGTGGGGGTAAAAATATGGACAGAGAGATAGGAGGAGCCCACTGTGGGGGGAAAGAGATGGACAGAGAGAGAGGAGGAGCCCACTGTGGGGGTGAAAGAGATGGACAGAGAGAGAGCAGGAGCCCACTGTGGGGGTAAAAATATGGACAGAGAGAGAGGAGGAACCCACTGTGGGGGTGAAAGAGATGGACAGAGAGAGGAGGAGCCCACTGTGGGGGTAAAAATATGGACAGAGAGAGAGGAGGAGCCCACTGTGGGGGTGAAAGAGATGGACAGAGAGAGAGGAGGAGCCCACTGTGGGGGTAAAAGAGATGGACAGAGAGATAGGAGGAGCCCACTGTGGGGGTAAAAGAGATGGACAGAGAGATAGGAGGAGCCCACTGTGGGGGTAAAAGAGATGGACAGAGAGAGAGGAGGAGCCCACTGTGGGGTTAAAAGAGATGGACAGAGAGAGAGGAGGAGCCCACTGTGGGGGTAAAAGAGATGGACAGCGAGAGAGGTGGGCATAATGAGGAAAAGGAACGCATCTGTGTTGTTCTGGTTGATATCTGTGTTGTTCTGGTTGATATCTGTGTTGTTCTGGTTGATATCTGTGTTGTTCTGGTTGATATCTGTGTTGTTCTGGTTGATATCTGTGTTGTTCTGGTTGATATCTGTGTTGTTCTGGTTGATATCTGTGTTGTTCTGGTTGATCTGTCATAGCTGGTCAGCAACATTGGTTGGCTACTGGGCTGCTGGCTACTGTGCTGCTGGCTACTGGGCTGCTGGCTACTGGGCTGCTGGCTACTGGGCTGCAGGAGCATAAGAGTTCCCTTTAACCCTGCGGAATGAGTGGGCTCCTCCTCTCATGCTGAGTAGTGCATGACAAATCATGAAAGTGTTTGGCTGTTAGTTTGAGTCATATTTCATAATCTGATAGGAAGCATCCAACCTGGTGATGTTTTTAGTAGTGTGTGTGTGTGTGTGTGTGTGTGTGTGTGTGTGTGTGTGTGTGTGTGTCTGTGTGTGTGTCTGTGTGTGTCTGTGTCTGTGTGTGTGTGTGTGGGGGGGGGGAGGTATATGGAGTAGGGGAGGAGTGGTATATGGAGTAGGGGAGGATAGGTATATGGAGTAGGGGAGGAGAGGTATATGGAGTAGGGGAGGAGAGGTATATGGAGTAGGGGAGGAGAGGTATATGGAGTGGGGGAGGAGAGGTGTATGGAGTGGGGGAGGAGAGGTGTAGGAGAGGAGAGGTATATGGAGTAGGGGAGGAGAGGTATATGGAGTGGGGGAGGAGAGGTATATGGAGTAGGGGAGGAGAGGTATATGGAGTAGGGGAGGAGAGGTATATGGAGTAGGGGAGGAGAGGTATATGGAGTAGGGGAGGAGAGGTGTATGGAGTGGGGGAGGAGAGGTGTAGGAGAGGAGAGGTATATGGAGTAGGGGAGGAGAGGTATATGGAGTGGGGGAGGAGAGGTATATGGAGTAGGGGAGGAGAGGTATATGGAGTGGGGGAGGAGAGGTATATGGAGTGGGGGAGGAGAGGTATATGGAGTAGGGGAGGAGAGGTAAATGGAGTAGGGGAGGAGAGGTATATGGAGTTGTGGAGGAAAGGTATATGGAGTGGGGGAGGAGAGGTATATGGAGTAGGGGAGGAGAGGTATATGGAGTAGGGGAGGAGAGGTATATGGAGTAGGGGAGGAGAGGTATATGGAGTGGGGGAGGAGAGGTGTATGGAGTAGTATATGGAGTAGGGGAGGAGAGGTATATGGAGTAGGGGAGGAGAGGTATATGGAGTGGGGGAGGAGAGGTATATGGAGTGGGGGAGGAGAGTGGTATGGAGTAGGGGAGGAGAGGTGTAGGAGAGGAGAGGTATATGGAGTGGGGGAGGAGAGGTATATGGAGTAGTATATGGAGTAGGGGAGGAGAGGTATATGGAGTGGGGGAGGAGAGGTATATGGAGTAGGGGAGGAGAGGTATATGGAGTGGGGGAGGAGAGGTATATGGAGTGGGGGAGGAGAGGTGTATGGAGTGGGGGAGGAGAGGTGTAGGAGAGAAGAGGCATATGGAGTGGGGGAGGAGAGGTATATGGAGTAGTATATGGAGTAGGGGAGGAGAGGTATATGGAGTAGGGGAGGAGAGGTATATGGAGTGGGGGAGGAGAGGTATATGGAGTAGGGGAGGAGAGGTATATGGAGTGGGGGAGGAGAGGTATATGGAGTGGGGGAGGAGAGGTGTATGGAGTGGGGGAGGAGAGGTGTAGGAGAGGAGAGGTATATGGAGTAGGGGAGGAGAGGTATATGGAGTAGGGGAGGAGAGGTATATGGAGTGGGGGAGGAGAGGTATATGGAGTAGGGGAGGAGAGGTATATGGAGTAGGGGAGGAGAGGTATATGGAGTGGGGGAGGAGAGGTATATGGAGTAGGGGAGGAGAGGTATATGGAGTGGGGGAGGAGAGGTATATGGAGTGGGGGAGGAGAGGTATATGGAGTAGTATATGGAGTAGGGGAGGAGAGGTATATGGAGTAGGGGAGGATAGGTATATGGAGTGGGGGAGGAGAGGTGTATGGAGTGGGGGAGGAGAGGTGTATGGAGTAGGGGAGGAGAGGTGTAGGAGAGGAGAGGTATATGGAGTGGGGGAGGAGAGGTATATGGAGTAGTAAATGGAGTAGGGGAGGAGAGGTATATGGAGTAGGGGAGGAGAGGTATATGGAGTAGGGGAGGAGAGGTATATGGAGTAGGGGAGGAGAGGTATATGGAGTAGGGGAGGAGAGGTATATGGAGTAGGGGAGGAGAGGTATATGGTGTAGGAGAGGAGAAGTATATGGAGTAGGGGAGGAGAGGTATATGGAGTAGGGGAGGAGAGGTATATGGAGTAGGGGAGGAGAGGTATATGGAGTGGGGGAGGAGAGGTATATGGAGTGGGGGAGGAGAGGTGTATGGAGTAGGGGAGGAGAGGTATATGGAGTGGGGGAGGAGAGGTATATGGAGTAGGGGAGGAGAGGTATATGGAGTGGGGGAGGAGAGGTATATGGAGTGGGGGAGGAGAGGTATATGGAGTAGTATATGGAGTAGGGGAGGAGAGGTATATGGAGTAGGGGAGGAGAGGTTTATGGAGTGGGGGAGGAGAGGTGTATGGAGTGGGGGAGGAGAGGTGTATGGAGTAGGGGAGGAGAGGTGTAGGAGAGGAGAGGTGTATGGAGTGGGGGAGGAGAGGTATATGGAGTAGTATATGGAGTAGGGGAGGAGAGGTATATGGAGTAGGGGAGGAGAGGTATATGGAGTAGGGGAGGAGAGGTATATGGAGTAGGGGAGGAGAGGTATATGGAGTAGGGGAGGAGAGGTATATGGTGTAGGAGAGGAGAAGTATATGGAGTAGGGGAGGAGAGGTATATGGAGTAGGGGAGGAGAGGTATATGGAGTAGGGGAGGAGAGGTATATGGAGTGGGGGAGGAGAGGTATATGGAGTAGGGGAGGAGAGGTATATGGAGTAGGGGAGGAGAGGTATATGGAGTAGGGGAGGAGAGGTAAATGGAGTGGGGGAGGAGAGGTATATGGAGTAGGGGAGGAGAGGTATATGGAGTAGGGGAGGAGAGGTATATGGAGTGGGGGAGGAGAGGTATATGGAGTGGGGGAGGAGAGGTATATGGAGTAGGGGAGGAGAGGTATATGGAGTGGGGGAGGAGAGGTGTATGGAGTAGGGGAGGAGAGGTATATGGAGTAGGGGAGGAGAGGTATATGGAGTAGGGGAGGAGAGGTAAATGGAGTGGGGGAGGAGAGGTATATGGAGTAGGGGAGGAGAGGTATATGGAGTAGGGGAGGAGAGGTATATGGAGTGGGGGAGGAGAGGTATATGGAGTGGGGGAGGAGAGGTATATGGAGTAGGGGAGGAGAGGTATATGGAGTGGGGGAGGAGAGGTATATGGAGTAGGGGAGGAGAGGTATATGGAGTAGGGGAGGAGAGGTATATGGAGTAGGGGAGGAGTGGTAAATGGAGTGGGGGAGGAGAGGTATATGGAGTAGGGGAGGAGAGGTATATGGAGTAGGGGAGGAGAGGTATATGGAGTAGGGGAGGAGAGGTATATTGAGTGTGTGAGTAATCAGACTAGAGAGGCAGGCACTGCTGTCAGCAGCAGAATAGAAAAAGATAGTGAGGGGAAAAAATGATAGAGAACTATGCTTCTCCTTTCAATTTTCTGGCAATCATTTTCTATCGACTCCTTCCTCTTCATCTGAGTGGCTCCTCTTCATCCGAGCGGCTGCTTTGGTTGATGTGTTTATCACAACGTCCCACCTCGCCCGCTCCCTCATCGGCCCCAAGCTTTCACCTGCATCTGTTTTCTCTGAGTCTCCCCAGCGACAGGGAGAGAGTGAGTGAGGAACAGACTGAGCTGAGATGATGCCTGGGAGGCATAATGAAGGACTATCAGAGGGAATCAGCACTGCGCTCCCTCAGAGGGGTATACGAGTCCCCTGCAGCATTGCTCTACACACACACAGAGAGAGAGAGAGAGAGAGAGAGAGAGAGAGAGAAAGAGAGAGAGAGAGAGAGGGAAAGAGAGAGAGAGAGGGAGGCGGGGGGCGGACGGACGGACGGAGACTGCCCAGGAACAATAACTAGAGTAAAAATAATCACCAGGGTGTCACCCTCAACAGCCCATCCATCTGCTCTGTGTACACAGTAATACACTGATCCAGCCACTGTTACTGTACATACTGGCTCTCTACTCACATGTATATTGGCTCTCTACTCTACTATATACTGGCCCTCTACACAACTATATACTGTCTCTCTACACAACTATATACATGAACTTGCTCTCTACACAACTACTACTACTGGCTCTCTACACTACTACATACTGGCTCTCTACACTACTATATACTGGCTCTCTACACAACTACAGTATATACTGGCTCTCTACACTACTACATACTGGCTCTCTACACTACTATATACTGTCTCTCTACACTACTCTATACTGTCTGTCTACACTACTACATACTGGCTCTCTACACTACTATATACTGGTTCTCTACACTACTACATACTGGCTCTTCTATATACTGGCTCTCTATATACTGGCTCTCTACACTACTATTTACTGGCTCTCTACAGAACTATATACTGGCTCTCCACACTACTATATACTGGTTCTCTACACTACTATATTCTGGTTCTCTACACTACTATATACTGGCTTGTCTATATACTGGCTCTCTATATACTGGCTATCTACACTTCTATATGCTGGCCCTCTACACAACTATATCCTGGCTCTCTACACTACTATATACGGTCTCTCTACACAACTATATACTGGCTCTCTACACTACTATATACTGGCTCTCTACAATACTATATACTGTCTCTCTACACTACTATATACTGGCTCTCTACAATACTATATACTGGCTCTCTACACTACTATATACTGTCTCTCTACACAACTATATACTGGCTCTCTACACTACTATATACTGGCTCTCTACACTACTATATCCTGGCTCTCTACAATACTATATACTGTCTCTCTACACAACTATATACTGGCTCTCTACACTACTATATACTGGCTCTCTACAATACTATATACTGTCTCTCTACACAACTATATACTGGCTCTCTACACTACTATATACTGGCTCTCTACACTACTATATACTGTCTCTCTACACAACTATATACTGGCTCTCTACACTACTATATACTGGCTTTCTACACTACTACACTGAACAGAAATATTAACGCAACATGAAAACATGTCTAAGATTTAATTAACTAAGGTGCAGTTCATATAAGGAATTCAGTCAATTGAAATATACTGAACCAAAATAGAAGTACATTATGTAAAGTGTAGGTCCCAGGTTTCATGAGCTGAAATAAAAGATCCCAGAAATGTTCTGTTCACACAAAAAGCATTTTCTCTTAAATTTTGTGCACAAATTTGTTTGTGAGCATTTCTCATTTGCCAAGATAATCCATCCACCTGACAGGTGTGGCATATCAAGAAGCTGATTAAACAGCATGATCCTTACAGAGGAGCACCTTGCGCTGGGGACAATAAAAGGCCACTCTAAAATGTGCAGTTGTGTCACTCAACACAATGCCACAGACCTCTCAAGTTTTGAGGGAGCGTGCAACAAGCATGCTGACTACAGGAATGTCCCCCGGAGCTGTTACCAGCCGACCTCACAACCAAAGACCGCATGTAACCACTGCAGCCCAGGACCTCAACATCCGGTTTCTTCACCTGCGCGATCGTCTTAGACCAGCAACCCAGCTGATGAAACTTTGGGTTTGCAAAACCGAGGAACTTCTGCACAAACTGTCGGAAGCCGTCTCAGGCTCGTCGTCCTCACCAGGATCTTGACCTGATTGCAGTTTGGCATCGTAACCAACCTTCGATGGCCACTGGCACGCTGGAGAAGGGTGCTCTTCACGGATAAATCCCGGTTTCAACTGTGCCGGGCAGATGGTAACATGAGACAAACACCTTACAGGTTCTGTTAATTTATCTTGTTCAGCATAGATACTGGCTTTATGAAACTACTGTTTGCATTGGTTCTAATGTCTCAGTAGGATTAAAGCTGGTTCCTGTTACACTGGGGTTGTTGGTTTGATTGCATGGGAAATATACCATGTGTCACTGTCAATGTTGACCATTCGATAAGTAGCTTTCGATAAAAGATATGGCTGCTAAATGGCCATTTATTCATTGGCACAACTAAGCATCATTCTACTTGCACTACAGAACCACCTGGGAGACATGCAGCTGTGCATTAACCTAGACTGCAGACATTCTAGGAATACACTGAGCGAGAGACCAGATGTGTAGTACAGTAGATCAACGTCTGTGTAGACAGCAGTGGAGGCTGCTCAGGGAAGGACGGCTCCTAATAATGGGTGGAACAGAGCAAATGGATTGTCATCAGACACATTGAAAACCATTGTGTTTCATATATTTGCTACCAATCCACCAATTCCACTCCAGCCATTACCACAAGCCCGTCCTCCCCAATTAAGGTGTCACCAACCTCCTGTGATAGCCACAGTTTAACGAGAGGAGAGCAGGTAGCCAGCAGCCATAGCAGCCTTGGCCTTAGTCTGGGAAATTCCTAGATATAACTACTGTATGATGATGAAAAAGACTCTGTATATTCCTGATGTTGTCTTAGTCTGGAGGCCTTGCTTCCTTTGTCATCGGCTTATAAGGTCTCATTCCACAGGACATTGCGGAAAGAAACGTCCAAAATAGCAGAAAAGTAAAGTATGCAAGAGCTACTTCATTCAGAAGTGAAATATTTATTTTCTTATTTTCCTGCACTCCATCCCCCTTTCCTCCCGCTCTCTCTCTGCCCCTGCCCCTGCCCGCCTCTCTGCCCCGGGCCTCTCTCTGCCCCTGGTCCTCCATCTCTGCCCCTGGCCCTCTCTCTCTCCCTCTGGCCCTTTTGTTCAGCCCCTGGCACTCTCTCACTGCCCCTGGCCCTCTCTCACTGCCCCTGGCCCTCTCTCTGCACCTGGCCCTCTCTCACTGCCCTGGCCCTCTCTCACTGCCCTGGCCCTCTCTCTCTGGCCCTCTCTCTCTCTCTCTCCCTGGCCCTCTCTCTCTCTTTCCCTGGCCCTCTCTCTCTGCCCCTGGCCCTCTCTCACTGCCCCTGGCCCTCTCTCACTGCACTGGCCCTCTCTCTCTGCCCCTGGCCCTCTCTCTCTCTCCCCCTGGCCCTCTCTCTCTCTTCCCCTGGCCCTCTCTCTCACTGCCCCTGGCCCTCTCTCACTGCCCCTGTCCCTCTTTCTCTCTCCCCCTGGCCCTCTCTCTCTCTTCCCCTGGCCCTCTCTCACTGCCCCTGGCCCTCTCTCACTGCCCCTGGCCCTGGCCCTATCTCTCTGCCCTGGTCCTCTCTCTCTTCCCCTGGCCCTTTCGTTCAGCCCCTGGCCCCCCCTCTCTCTCTCTCTGCCCCTGGCCCTATCTCTCTCACTGCCTGGCCCTCTTTCACTGCCCCTGGCCCTCTCTCTCTCCCCCTGGCCCCTTCGTTCAGCCCCTGGCCCCCTCTCTCTCTGCCCTGGCCCTCTCCCTCTCTCTGCCCTGGCCCTCTCTCTCTCTCTGCCCTGGCCCTCTCTCTCTCTCTGCCCTGGCCCTCTCTCTCTCTGCCCTGGTCCCCTCTCTCTCTCTCTCTACCCTGGCCCTCTCTCTCTCTCTGCCCTGGCCCCCCCTCTCTCTCTGCCCTGGCCCTCTCTCTCTCTCTCTGCCCTGGCCCTCTCTCTCTCTCTGCCCTGGCCCTCTCTCTCTCTCTGCCCTGCCCCCCCCTCTCTCTCTGCCCTGGCCCTCTCTCTCTCTCTGCCCTGGCCCTCTCTCTCTCTCTGCCCTGGCCCTCTCTCTCTCTCTGCCCTGGCCCCCCCTCTCTCTCTGCCCTGGCCCTCTCTCTCTCTCTGCCCTGGCCCTCTCTCTCTCTCTGCCCTGGCCCTCTCTCTCTCTCTGCCCTGGCCCTCTCTCTCTCTGCCCTGGCCCTCTCTCTCTCTCTGCCCTGGCCCTCTCTCTCTCTCTGCCCTGCCCCCCCCTCTCTCTCTGCCCTGGCCCTCTCTCTCTCTCTGCCCTGGCCCTCTCTCTCTCTCTGCCCTGGCCCTCTCTCTCTCTCTGCCCTGGCCCCCCCTCTCTCTCTGCCCTGGCCCTCTCTCTCTCTCTGCCCTGGCCCTCTCTCTCTCTCTGCCCTGGCCCTCTCTCTCTCTCTGCCCTGGCCCTCTCTCTCTCTCTGCCCTGCCCCCCCCTCTCTCTCTGCCCTGGCCCTCTCTCTCTCTCTGCCCTGGCCCTCTCTCTCTCTCTGCCCTGGCCCTCTCTCTCTCTCTGCCCTGGCCCCCCCTCTCTCTCTGCCCTGGCCCTCTCTCTCTCTCTGCCCTGGCCCTCTCTCTCTCTCTGCCCTGGCCCTCTCTCTCTCTCTGCCCTGGCCCTCTCTCTCTCTGCCCTGGCCCTCTCTCTCTCTTTGCCCTGGCCCTCTCTCACTGCCCCTGGACCTCTCTCTCTGCCCTGGCCCTCTCTCTCTTCCCCTGCCCGTTCTCTCTGCCCCTGGCCCTCTCTCTCTCTCTCTGCCTGGCCCTCTCTCACTACCCCTGGCCCTCTCTCTCTCCCCCTGGCCCTTTCGTTCAGCCCCTGGCCCCCTCTCTCTCTGCCCTGGCCCTCTCCCTGCCCTGGCCCTCTCTCTCTCTCTGCCCTGGCCCTCTCTCTCTCTCTCTGTCCTGGCCCTCTCTCTCTCTTCCACTTCTCCCTCATATGTTTCTCTCTCCAACACACACACATACACGCACACACACTCCCATAAGAAATAGCTTGGTCTAAGTTTTGGGCAGAAAGTCGTATGATTAGTATGATGAATGTGAACATCAAATTGAGAATTAAGATACTTATTGGGTCTCTCTCTCTCTCTCTCTCTCTCTCTCTCTCTCTCTCTCTCTCTCTCTCTCTCTCTCTCTCTCTCTCTCTCTCTCTCTCTCTCTCTCTCTCTCTCTCTCTCTCTCTCTCTCTCTCTCTCTCTCTCTCTCTCTCTCTCTCTCTCACACACACAGTCAGTAAATGAACGACTTCTTTCCCCTTCTCACAGTTTTTCGCATCTCCTTTTTCAAAGTTCACTCCCACGTCATGTTTTGCTTTACAAGACCTGATGCTCCTTTCTCCTAACACAGAAGCCCTCTGCTATCATGTCTTCTCTCTCTCTCTCTTACTCCCAGCTGTGTTTGGAAACGTCCTGAACAGAAGATAGAGGGAACTAATTAGTAAACACAAAAGTTCATTCCATACCTTGTTTAGAAAGAATCTCCAGGAGAGGGAGAGATGGAGAGAAAGTTAGAGAGCAGGGAGACAGAGAAAGTATGAGAGACCAATAGAGATCTGAGGAAAAAGAATTCTAGAAATTCCATGCACCTCCACATTGAGCTCATCTGTCTTCCTCCTTCAGCATCATGCTGCCAGCAATAATGAGATTAGCACGTACAGTACATACCTGACTGGCACACTATGTGTTTACTTCACAACTACATCCTGGTAAGTTGTTCTCTCTAAGAGCACTGAAATGGTGTATCATCATGACTATATTGAAGCTCATGGTCTCATTTGTCCAATGTGATTATTATATACAGTACCAGTCAAACATCTGGACACACCTACTCATTCCAGGGTTTTTCTTTATTTGTACTATTTTCTACGTTGTAGACTAATAGTGAAGAAATTAAAACTATGAAATAACACATATGGAATCATGTAGTAACCAAAAAAGTCTAAATATATTTTATATTTGAGATTCTTCAAAGTAGACACAATTTGCCTTGATGACAGCTTTGCACACTCTTGGCATTCTCTCAACCAGCTTCATATTGTAGTGACCTGGAATGCATTTCAATTAACAGGTTAGTTGTACCTTGTTAAAAGTTAATTTGTGGAATTTCTTCCTTCTTAGTGCGTTTGAGCCAATCAGTTGTGTTGTGACAAGGTAGAGGTGGTATACAGAAGATAGCCCTATGAGGTAAAATACCAAGTCCATATTATGGCAAGAACAGCTGAAATAAGGAAAGAGAAACCACAGTCCATCATTACTTTAAGACATGAAGGTCAGTCAATCCCGGAAAATGTCTTCAAGTGCAGTTGCAAAAACCACCAAGCGCTATGATGAAACTGGCTCTCATGAGGACCGCCACAGGAAAGGAAGACCCAGAGTTACCTCTGCTGTAGAGGATAAGTTCATTAGAGTTGTAGGCCAAATAAATGCTTCACAGAGTTCAAGTAACAGACACATCTCAACATCAACTGTTCAGAGGAGACTGCGTGAATCAGGCCTTCATGGTTGAATTAATGAAAAGAAACCACTACTAAAGGACACCAATAAGAAGAAGAGACTTGCTTGGGCTAAGAAATACGGGCAATGGACATTAGACCGGTGGAAATCTGACCTTTGGTCTGATGAGTCCAAATTTGAACATTTGAAAAAAACAGATAAAGAAAAACATTTGTTTTTGTTTTGCTACAGAGTAGGAACACAACCCATAAACAAGTGTTAGTTCCAGATAATCGTGTAATGTTTTCTATAATTGTCTAAGTCAGGTATTCCCAAACTAGAGCGCAATGCCGTCGGGGGTATGCCAAATAAAAATTCACATTAAAAAAAATGTACATTTATATTATTGTTGTGTCACTGCAACCTTAAAGCTCCTCAATGATGTCACCATTGTCCTTGATTTAAAGCAAGGTTGTGCTGCTATTTTTATTGACTTAGCCAAAGCTTTTGATACGGTAGACCAATCCATTCTTGTGGGCCGGCTAAGGAGTATTGGTGTCTCTGAATTGTCTTTGGCCTGGTTTGATAACTTACCTCTCTCAAAGAGTGCGGTGCATAAAGTCAGAAAATCTGCTGTCTCATTCACTGCCTGTCACCAAGGGAGTACCCCAAGGCTCAATCCTAGGCCCCACACTCTTATCAATTTACATCAACAACAGCTCGGGCAGCAGGAAGCTCTCTCATGCATTTACAGTGGCTTGCAAAAGTATTCACCCCCTCTTGACATTTTTCCTATTTTGTTGCCTTACAACCTGGAATTAAAATATATATTTTGGGGGGGGTGTATCATTTGATTTTCACAACATGCCTACCCCTTTTAAGATGCAAAATATTTTTTGGTGTGAAACAAACAAGATATGACGCCAGAAATAGCCCTGGCCCTCTTGCGCCAGACATAGCATTTTCCTTGATGGCCAAAAAGCTCAATTTTAGGCTCCTCTGACCAGACTACATTCTTCCATATGTTTGGGGAGTCTCCCACATAACTTTTGGCGAACACCAAATGTGTTTGCTTATTTTTTTCTTTAACAATGTCTTTTTTCTGGACACTCTTCCGTAAAGCCCAGCTCTGTGGAGTGTATGGCTTAAAGTGGTCCTATGGACAGATACTCCGATCTCCACTGTGGAGCTTTGCAGCTCCTTCAAGGTTATCTTTGGTCTCTTTGTTGCCCCTCTGATTAATGCCCTCCTTGCCTGGTCCGTTAGTTTTGGTGGGCGGACCACTCTTGGCAGGTTTGTTGTGGTGCCATATTCTTTTCATTTTTTAATAATGGATTTAATGGTGCTCCTTGGGTTGTTCAAAGTTTCTGATATTTTTTTACAACCCAACCCTGATCTGTACTTCTCCACAACTTTGTCCTTGACCTGTTTGGAGAGCTCCTTGGTCTTCATGGTGCCGCTTGCTTAGTGGTGTTGTAGACTCTGGGGTCGTTCAGAACAGGTGTGTGTATATATACGGAGATCATGTGACACATCATGTGACACTTAGATTGCACACAGGTGGATTTTATTTAACTAATTATGTGACTTCTGAAGGTAATTGGTTGCACCAGATCTTATTTAGGGGCTTCATAGTAAAGGGGGTGAATATATATGCACGCAGCAGTTTTTCGATTTTTTATTTTTTAGAATTTTTTGAAACAAGTCGTTTTTTTCATTTCACCAATTTGGACTATTTTGTTTATGTACATTACATGAAATCCAAATAAAAATCCATTCTGGTTGTAATGCCACAAAATAGGAAAAACACTAAAGGAATACTTTTGCAAGGCACTGTATATGCAGTTGATACAGTCTTATACTCAGTTGGCCCCTCCCCAGATGTTGTGTTTAAATGCTATACAACAAAGCTTTCTTAGTGTCCAACAAGCATCTCTACCCTTAACCTTGTTCTGAACACCTCCAAAACAAAGGTCATGTGGTTGGGTAAAAAGAATGCCCCTCCTCCCACAGGTGTGATTACTACCTCTGAGGGTTTAGAGCTTGAGGTAGTCACCTCATACAAGTACTTGGGAGTATGGCTAGACAGTACACCGTCCTTCTCTCAGCACATATCAAAACTGCAGGCAAAAGTTAAATCTAGACTTGGTTTCCTCTATCGTAATCGCTCCTCTTTCACCCCAGCTGCCAAACTAACCCTGATTCAGATGACCATCCTACCCATGCTAGATTACGGAGACATAATTTATAGATCGGCAGGTAAGGGTGCTCTCGAAGTGGCTAGATATTCTTTACCATTCGGCCGTCAGATTTGCCACCAATATAGGTTATCTTTGGTCTCTTTGTTGCCCCTCTGATTAATGCCCTCCTTGCCTGGTCCGTTAGTTTTGGTGGGCGGACCACTCTTGGCAGGTTTGTTGTGGTGCCATATTCTTTTCATTTTTTAATAATGGATTTAATGGTGCTCCTTGGGTTGTTCAAAGTTTCTGATATTTTTTTACAACCCAACCCTGATCTGTACTTCTCCACAACTTTGTCCTTGACCTGTTTGGAGAGCTCCTTGGTCTTCATGGTGCCGCTTGCTTAGTGGTGTTGTAGACTCTGGGGTCGTTCAGAACAGGTGTGTGTATATATACGGAGATCATGTGACACATCATGTGACACTTAGATTGCACACAGGTGGATTTTATTTAACTAATTATGTGACTTCTGAAGGTAATTGGTTGCACCAGATCTTATTTAGGGGCTTCATAGTAAAGGGGGTGAATATATATGCACGCAGCAGTTTTTCGATTTTTTATTTTTTAGAATTTTTTGAAACAAGTCGTTTTTTTCATTTCACCAATTTGGACTATTTTGTTTATGTACATTACATGAAATCCAAATAAAAATCCATTCTGGTTGTAATGCCACAAAATAGGAAAAACACTAAAGGAATACTTTTGCAAGGCACTGTATATGCAGTTGATACAGTCTTATACTCAGTTGGCCCCTCCCCAGATGTTGTGTTTAAATGCTATACAACAAAGCTTTCTTAGTGTCCAACAATCATCTCTACCCTTAACCTTGTTCTGAACACCTCCAAAACAAAGGTCATGTGGTTGGGTAAAAAGAATGCCCCTCCTCCCACAGGTGTGATTACTACCTCTGAGGGTTTAGAGCTTGAGGTAGTCACCTCATACAAGTACTTGGGAGTATGGCTAGACAGTACACCGTCCTTCTCTCAGCACATATCAAAACTGCAGGCAAAAGTTAAATCTAGACTTGGTTTCCTCTATCGTAATCGCTCCTCTTTCACCCCAGCTGCCAAACTAACCCTGATTCAGATGACCATCCTACCCATGCTAGATTACGGAGACATAATTTATAGATCGGCAGGTAAGGGTGCTCTCGAAGTGGCTAGATATTCTTTACCATTCGGCCGTCAGATTTGCCACCAATGTTCCTTATAGGACAGATCACTGCACTATATACTCCTCTGTAAACTGGTCATCTCTGTATACCTGTCGCAAGGCCCACTTATTACTGCTCAGCTAGCGACTGGAACGAGCTACAACAAACACTCAAACTGGACAGTTTTATCTCAATCTCTTCATTCTAAGACTCAATCATAGACACTCTTACTGACAGTTGTGGCTGCTTTGTATGATGTATTGTTGTCTCTACCCTCTTGCCATTTGTGCTGTTGTCTGTGCCCAAGTCAGTTAAGAACAAATTCTTATTTACAATGACGGCCTACCAAAAGGCCTCCTGCGGGGACGGGGCCTGGGATTTTTTATTTTTATATATATATATAAAATCCCAGACCCCGTCCCAGCAGGAGGCCTTTTGGTAGGCTGTCATTGTAAATAAGAATTTGTTCTTAACTGACTTGCCTAGTTAAATAAAGCTTCAATAAATAAAAATAAATATTTTCCAACAGGATATACATTTGGGTGAGTTTTTTAGAAACGAAACATGACAATTTGAAAAATATGCCACAGGAGTTTTTTGAGCGAGAATAGGACAACTTTCGAGTAGTAAGACGTATAAAAGCAACAGATACCATGAATCAGAAGTGGCTAGAAGAATCTTATATGGTGAGCTACCGAGTGGCTAGGATAGGCAAGCCCCATACTATTGAGGAGGACTTAATTATTCCTGCTGCCGCGGATATGGCTGGGACAATGCTGGGGGAAACGGACAAAAAAACTATACAGACAATGTCTTCATCAAACAACGTTGTTTCACGACGCATCAGTGTCATGGCAGGAGATGTTTTGAAACAATGACTGTTTTGCATACAAGCCAGTGAATTCTATGCGTTACAGCTGGATGAGTCAACAGACGTGGCGGGCCTGGCACAGCTCCATGTATATGTCTGTTATGTTTATGGGGGACAATTAAGGAAGACATCCTCTTCAGCAAAACACTGGAAACCTGGACAACATGAGAGGATATTTTTAAAGTACTGGACAGCTTTGTGACATCAAATGGACTTTGGTGGTCAAGATGGGTTGGTATCTGTACTGATGGCACAAAAGCCATGACAGGGAGACATAGTGGAGTTGTAACGCGCATGCAAGCAGTTGCTCTCGACGCCACTTGGCTACACTGCAGCATCCACCGAGAGGCTCTTGCTTCCTAAGGAATGCCTGACAGCTTGAAAGACGTTTTGGACACCACGAGTGAAAATGGTTAACTTTGTTAAAGCAAGGCCCCTGAACCCTCATGTATTTTCTGCACTATGCAATGATACGGGCAGCGATCATGTAACGCTTTTACAACATACAGAAGTGCGCTGGTTATCAAGGTGCAAAGTATTGACACGTTTTTTAAATTGATAGATGAGCTTAACGTTTCCTTTAATGACCATTATTTTCACTTGTCTGACTGCTTGCATGATGACGAGTTTCTCACACGACTGGCCTATCTGGGTGATGTTTTTCACTTGTCTGACTGCTTGCATGATGACGAGTTTCTCACACGACTGGCCAATCTGGGTGATGTTTTTTCTCACCTGAATGATCTGAATCTAGGATTACAGGGACTCTCTGCAACTATATTCAATGTGCGGGACAACATTGAGGCTATGATTAAGAACTTGGAGCTCTTCTCTGTCTGCATTAACAAGGACAACACACAGGTCTTTCCATCATTGTATGATGTTTTTATGTGAAAATGAACTCAAGTTTACGGACAATGTCAAATGTGATATAGCGAAGCACCTGAGTGAGTTGGGTGCGCAATTACGTTGGTACTTTCCCGAAACGGATGACACAAACAACCCTATTCATTATCCCTTTCATGCCCTGCCTCCAGTCCACTTACCGATATCTGAACAAGAGAGCCTCATCAAAATTGCAACAAGCGGTTCTGTGAAAATGTTATTTAAATCAGAAGCCACTGCCAGATTTCTGGATAGGGCTGTGCTCAGAGTTTCTTGCGTCTACAAATTGTGCTGTTAAGACACTGATGCCCTTTGCAACCACGTACCAATGTGAGAGTGGATTCTCGGCCCTCACTAGCATGAAAACTAAATACAGGCACAGACTGTGTGTGGAAAATGAAGACTGAGACTCTCTCCGATACAACCCAAAATTGCAGAGTTATGTGCATCCTTTCAAACACACCCTTCTCATTGATCAGTGGTGAGTTATTCACCATTTTTGAAGAACAAATAAGGTTTTATTTGAAAGATGGATAAATAAAGAGTAAAATTATTGATTATTATTATGTCATTATTTGTGCCCTGGTCCTATAAGAGCTCTTAGTCACTTCCCACGAGCCGGGTTGTGACAAAAACTCAAACTCATTCTTCTGTTTAATAAATGTATTGTATAGTGTGTGTGGCAGGTTTACAATGATGGCAAAAAGCAACATTTGAGAGTGAGCTGACCCTGGTGCTAGAGGGAGTACAGGTGACCCTGGTGCTAGAGGGGGTACAGGTGACCCTGGTGCTAGAGGGGGTACAGCTGACCCTGGTGCTAGAGGGGGTACAGGTGACCCTGGTGCTAGAGGGGGTACAGCTGACCCTGGTGCTAGAGGGGGTACAGGTGACCCTGGTGCTAGAGGGGGTACAGCTGACCCTGGTGCTAGAAGGGGTACAGCTGACCCTGGTGCTAGAGGGGGTACAGCTGACCCTGGTGCTAGAGGGGGTACGCAGCTGGAGGTTGAATGTTTGAAGTGGTACGGGACTATAAAAGTTTGTGAACCACTGATCTAAGTGAATCACGGGAAAACACAGTTGGCTTGAGTTATTCAGACAGTGCAGAGTAACACTCTGACTCTGCCTGATTAGATATTCTCGCTAGTTAGTTTTCCCTGGAGAACCACTTGATAGAGGACTGGAAAATAATCTTCCCACAACAACACAGCAGAGATCACAGAAGCTACTCACTCAACAGATCTGTGAAGCTGAGCTGAGCATATACTGTTTTCAGTTTGTGTGTGTGTGTGTGAGAGAGTTATTCAGTCTTGTATCCGAGATAAAGCTAACGCTCTCTGTCTGACCATGAGAGCCCTGTCTTGGTTTTGTCTGGAAGAGAAAGGCAGTCACTCACCTCGACCTGAGAACTCACTCTGCAGTACAGTATTGTTTCAAAACATAAGAGAAAAGGTCAGAACAGGCTTGATAAACAAATGTTGCATACTACAGCACTTCCTCCTCTATGGACACAGATACAAGGACAGATACTGGGACAGATATACTAGGACAGAAATACTAGGACAGAGATACGAAGAACAGAGATACTAAGAACAGAGATACTAAGAACAGAGATACTAGGACAGATATACTAGGACAGAGATACTAAGAACAGAGATACTAAGAACAGAGATACTAAGAACAGAGATACTAAGAACAGAGATACTAAGAACAGAGATACTAAGAACAGAGATACTAAGAACAGAGACACTAAGAACAGAGATACTAAGAACAGAGACACTAAGAACAGAGATACTAAGAACAGAGACACTGAGAACAGAGATACTAAGAACAGATATACTGAGATATACTGAGAACAGAGATACTAGGACAGAGATACTAAGGACACAGATACTGAGGACATAGACACCAGGACAGATATACTAGGACAGAGATACTAGGACAGAGACACCAGGACAGAGATACTAGGATACTAGGACAGAGATACTAGGACAGAGATACTAGGACAGAGATACTAGGACATAGACAGCAGGACAGAGATACTAGGACAGAGATACTGATAACAGAGATACTCGGACAGATATACTAGGACAGAGATACTAGGACACAGATACTAAGACACAGATACTAGGACAGAGACACTAAGACACAGATACTAGGACAGAGATACTCAGGACAGAGATACTGAGAACAGAGATACTAGGACAGATATACTGATAACAGAGATACTGGGAACGGAGATACCAGGAGAGAGATAATGAGAACAGAGATATTAAGAACAGAGATACTAAGAACAGAGATACTAAGAACAGAGACACTAGGACAGTGACACTAGGACAGAGACACTAGGACACAGATACTAAGACACAGATACGAAGACAGAGATACGAAGACAGAGATACTAAGACACAGATACTAGGACAGAGATACTAGGACATAGACACCAGTACAGATATACTAGGACAGATATACTAGGACAGACTGAGGACATAGACACCAGGACAGATATACCAGGACAGAGATACTAGGACAGAGATACTAGGACAGAGATACTAGGACAGAGATACTAGGACAGATATACTAGGACATATATACTAGGACATATATACTAGGACATAGACAGCAGGAAAGATATACTAGGACAGAGATACTGAGGACATAGACACCAGGACAGATATACTAGGACAGAGATACTAGGACAGAGATACTAAGGATAGAGATACTTGAACAGATATACTAGGACAGAGACACCAGGACAGATATACTAGGACAGATATACTGAGAACAGAGATAATAGGACAGACATACTAGGGCAGAGATATTAAGAACATAGATACTGAGAACAGATATACTGAGAACAGAGATAATAGGACAGAGATACTAGGACATAGATACTAGGACAGATATACTAGGACAGAGAAACTGAGGACATAGACACCAGTACAGATATACTAGGACAGATATACTAGGACAGACTGAGGACATAGACACCAGGACAGATATACTTGGACAGAGATACTAGGACAGAGATACTAGGACAGATATACTAAGGACACAGATACTAGGACAGATATACTAGGACAGATATACTAGGACACAGATACAAAGACAGAGATACTAGGACAGATATACTAGGATAGAGATACTAAGGACAGAGATACTAAGAACAGAGAGACTACGAACAGAGACACTGAGAACAGAGATACTAGGACAGAGACACTAGGACTGGGATACTAGGACAGATATACTAGGACATGGTTACTAGGACATATATACTAGGACAGGGCTACTGAGGACATAGACACAAGGACAGATATACTAGGACAGATATACTAGGACAGAGATACTGAGGACATAGACACCAGGACAGATATACTAGGACAGATATACTAGGACAGAGATACTAGGACAGATATACTAGGACAGACTGAGGACATAGACACCAGGACAGATATACTAGGACAGAGATACTAGGACAGAGATACTAGGACAGAGATACTAGGACAGATATACTAGGACAGAGATACTAGGACAGAGATACTAGGACAGAGATACTAGGACAGAGATACTGAGGACATAGACACCAGTACAGATATACTAGGACAGAGATACTAGGACAGAGATACTAGGACAGAGATACTAGGACAGATATACTAGGACAGAGATACTGAGGACATAGACACCAGGACAGATATACTAGGACAGAGATACTAGGACAGAGACACCAGGACAGAGATACTAGGACAGAGATACTAGGACAGAGATACTAGGACAGAGATACTGAGGACATAGACACCAGGACAGATATACTAGGACAGAGATACTAGGACAGAGACACCAGGACAGAGATACTAAGGATAGAGATACTTGGACAGATATACTAGGACAGAGACACCAGGACAGATATACTAGGACAGATATACTAGGACAGATATACTGGGACAGATATACTAGGACAGAGGGACCAGGACAGATATACTAGGACAGACTGAGGACATAGATACCAGGACAGATAAATTAGGCCAGAGATGCTAGGACAGAGATACTAGGACAGAGATACTAGGACAGAGACACTAGGACAGATATACTAGGACAGACTGAGGACATAGACACCAGGACAGATATACTAGGACAGAGATACTAGGACAGAGATACTAGGACAGAGATACTAGGACAGATATACTAGGACAGAGATACTGAGGACATAGACACCAGGACAGATATACTAGGACAGAGATACTAGGACAGAGACACCAGGACAGAGATACTAGGACAGGGATACTAGGACAGAGATACTAGGACAGAGATACTGAGGACATAGACACCAGGACAGATATACTAGGACAGAGATACTAGGACAGATATACTTGGACAGATATACTAGGACAGAGATACTAAGGACAGAGATACTAGGACAGATATACTAGGACAGATATACTAGGACAGAGGGACCAGGACAGATATACTAGGACAGACTGAGGACATAGATACCAGGACAGATAAATTAGGCCAGAGATGCTAGGACAGAGATAATAGGACAGAGATACTAGGACAGAGACACTAGGACAGATATACTAGGACAGACTGAGGACATAGACACCAGGACAGATATACTAGGACAGAGATACTAGGACAGAGATACTAGGACAGAGATACTAGGACAGATATACTAGGAACGAGATACTGAGGACATAGACACCAGGACAGATATACTAGGACAGAGATACTAGGACAGAGATACTGAGGACATAGACACCAGGACAGATATACTAGGACAGAGATACTAGGACAGAGACACCAGGACAGAGATACTAAGGATAGAGATACTTGGACAGATATACTAGGACAGAGACACCAGGACAGATATACTAAGGATAGAGATACTTGGACAGATATACTAGGACAGAGACACCAGGACAGATATACTAGGACAGATATACTAGGACAGATATACTGGGACAGATATACTAGGACAGAGATACTAAGGACAGAGATACTAGGACAGATATACTAGGACAGATATACTAGGACAGAGGGACCAGGACAGATATACTAGGACAGACTGAGGACATAGATACCAGGACAGATAAATTAGGCCAGAGATGCTAGGACAGAGATACTAGGACAGAGATACTAGGACAGAGACACTAGGACAGATATACTAGGACAGAGATACTAGGACATAGATACTGAGGACATAGACACCAGGACAGATATACTAGGACAGAGATACTAGGACAGATATACTAGGACAGAGATACTGAGGACATAGACACCAGGACAGATATACTAGGACAGAGATACTAGGACAGAGATACTAAGGATAGAGATACTTGAACAGATATACTAGGACAGAGACACCAGGACAGATATACTAGGACAGATATACTAGGAAAGATATACTAGGACAGATATACTAGGACAGAGATACTAAGGACAGAGATACTAGGGCAGATATACTAGGACAGAGACACCAGGACAGATATACTAGGACAGATATACTAGGACAGATATACTGAGACAGATATACTAGGACAGATATACTAGGACAGATATACTGAGACAGATATACTAGGACAGATATACTAGGACAGATATACTAGGACAGAGATACTGAGGACATAGACACCAGGACAGAGATACTAAGCACAAAGATACTCAAGACCAAATAAACTGTTGTTGCTGCTTTCATCATCATTTGTGTTTTTGCTTTGCTCACTTGAAGCTATGATTGGGTCTGAATGCTTGAATATATATTTTTATTCAGAAATAATGAATATTATACAATGAGTTCAAGGCCTTAATCAGGCATCATTGAGCAGGCATCGGGGCCCAGTCTCCTTCCTACCAGGTCTGGTCCTGGTCCTGGGGCCAAAGCCAGCTGTCATATGGAATCACAATCCATGCTATTAATTAGCGTGTGTGTGTGTGCGTGTGCGTGTGTGCGTGTGTGCGTGTGTGTGTGTGTATACCAGGCCGGCTGCCTGGTTTTGCTCTGTGCTAGAGTGGGGTCAGCAGCTGCTGCTAGAGACTTGAGGGCCACAAATCATCTCACTCACACTCCATGAATGGGCTGTGTGTAGGGTAAGACTGCAGGCAGAGTAGAGCAGAGCCTGCGTACTCCAGTATTATCTTCCCAGCAGGAGATCCAGTAATTTCTCCACTACCATCTGAATATCTGGGCTCCAGTCATTTCTCCACTACCATCTGAATATCTGGGCTCCAGTCATTTCTCCACTACCATCTGACTATCTGGGCTCCGGTCATTTCTCCACTACCATCTGAATATCTGGGCTCCAGTAATTTCTCCACTACCATCTGAGTATCTGGGATCCAGTCATTTCTCCACTACCATCTGAATATCTGGGCTCCAGTCACCTCTCCACTACCATCTGAGTATCTGTGCTCCAGTCATTTCTCCACTACCAACTGAGTATCTGGGCTCCAGTCATCTCTCCACTACCATCTGAATATCTGGGCTCCAGTCATTTCTCCACTACCAACTGAATATCTGGGCTCCAGTCATTTCTTCACTACCAACTGAGTATCTGGGCTCCAGTCATTTCTCCACTACCAACTGAGTATCTGGGCTCCAGTCATTTCTCCACTACCATCTGAGTATCTGGGCTCCAGTCATCTCTCCACTACATACACATTAAGATGAAGGTGAGGATGAAGATAGCATGGCTATGATGATGATGATGAACATCATCCTGTATACAGCCTGTCTACTCTAACACAACAACGTGACCACAGCAAGCAGGTCATAAAAACGGAATGCATAAGGCAGAGGGTTCCGTTTTCATCTCCTGCTGTTGACTCCAATAAGTCAGTTGCTAATGTCTCGGTGTGAAGCGTCTGTGTGGTAATATCTGCAGTCTGACTGTGAGCGTGAGTGGTGGCAAGGTTAGGTGGGTTTATCCTCAGCATGGCAGAGGAAATGAAGGTTGATGGTGCCAACCCAGCAGCTCACAGCCCAGCAGCTAGTCTAGAGACTATAGGACAGCTAGTCTAGAGACTATAGGACAGCTAGTCTTTCGTAGCCAAAACAGCAGCTCAGAGAAACTAGCAAAGAGAGGGCAGCTAGTCTTTGCTACAGCTCTCCTTAAAAATGGAATGCTGTGGTTTCTACACAAACCAACATCTAGCTACTGTTCTGTACTGTGGCAACAGTACATCATCACATTGTCAGACATCCACAGCAGTAGCACCTAAGAGAAATCATGACAAGATACAGTATATCTATTCGACTCATAGGCCTACTCTTGCTGCATCCATTTAGCAAAACCTGTTTTTGAAAATCTTGATGGATGGCAGTTGAAGTGACAATCATAGGGTACCTGTCCCAGTATACCAGATAAAGGAGACAACTTGTCCCAGTATACCAGTAACAGGAGACAACCTGTCCCAGTATACCAGTAAAAGGAGAAAACAAGTCCTGGTATACAAGTAAACAGAGACAACCTGTACCAGTATACCAGTAAATGGAGACAACCTGTCCCAGTATACCAGTAAAAGGGGGCAACCTGTCCCAGTATACCAGATAAAGGAGACAACTTGTCTCAGTATACCAGTAACAGGAGACAACCTGTCCCAGTACACCAGTAAAAGGAGACAACCTGTCCCAGTATACCAGTAAAAGGAGAAAACAAGTCCTGGTATACAAGTAAACAGAGACAACCTGTCCCAGTATACCAGTAAATGGAGACAACATGTCCCAGTATACCAGTAAATGGAGACAACCTGTCCCAGTATACCAGTAAGAGAGATACAGCTTGTCCAAGTAAAAGGAGACAACTTCTCCCAGTAAAAGGAGACAACCTTTCCCAGTATACCAGTAAAAGGAGTCAACCTGTCCCAGTGTACCAGTAAAAAGAGTAAACGTGTCCCAGTATACCAGGAAAAGGAGACAACTTGTCCCAGTAACAGGAGACAACCTGTCCCAGTACACCAGTAAAAGGAGACAACCTGTCCCAGTATACCAGTAAAAGGAGACAACCTGTCCCAGTATACCAGTAAAAGGGGGCAACCTGTCCCAGTATACCAGTAAAAGGAGACAACCTGTCCCAGTATACCAGTAAAAGGAGACAACCTGTCCCAGTATACCAGTAAAAGGAGACAACCTGTCCCAGTATACCAGTAAAAGGAGACAACCTGTCCCAGTATACCAGTAAAAGGAGACAACCTGTCCCAGTATACCAGTAAAAGGGGGCAACCTGTCCCAGTATACCAGTAAAAGGAGACAACCTGTCCCAGTATACCAGTAAAAGGGGCAACCTGTCCTAGTATACCAGTAAAAGGAGGCAACCTGTCCCAGTATACCAGTAAAAGGAGACAACCTGTCCCAGTATACCAGTAAAAGGAGACAACCTGTCCCAGTATACCAGTAAAATGAGACAACCTGTCCCAGTATACCAGTAAAATGAGACAACCTGTCCCAGTATACCAGTAAAAGGAGGCAACCTGTCCCAGTATACCAGTAAAATGAGACAACCTGTCCCAGTATACCAGTAAAAGGAGACAACCTGTCCCAGTATACCAGTAAAAGGAGACAACCTGTCCCAGTATACCAGTAAAAGGAGACAACCTGTCCCAGTATACCAGTAAAAGGGGGCAACCTGTCCCAGTATACCAGTAAAAGGAAACAACCTGTCCCAGTATAGCAGTAAAAGGGGGAAACCTGTCCCAGTATACCAGTAAAAGGAGACAACCTGTCCCAGTATACCAGTAAAAGGAGACAACCTGTCCCAGTATACCAGTAAAATGAGACAACCTGTCCCAGTATACCAGTAAAAGGAGACAACCTGTCCCAGTATACCAGTAAAAGGAGACAACCTGTCCCAGTATACCAGTAAAAGGGGGCAACCTGTCCCAGTATACCAGTAAAAGGAAACAACCTGTCCCAGTATAGCAGTAAAAGGGGGAAACCTGTCCCAGTATACCAGTAAAAGGAGACAACCTGTCCCAGTATACCAGTAAAAGGGGGCAACCTGTCCCAGTATACCAGTAAAAGGAAACAACCTGTCCCAGTATACCAGTAAAAGGGGGCAACCTGTCCCAGTATACCAGTAAAAGGAGACAACCTGTCCCAGTGTACCAGTAAAAGGAGACAACCTGTCCCAGTATACCAGTAAAAGGAGACAACCTGTCCCAGTATACCAGTAAAAGGGGGAAACCTGTCCCAGTATACCAGTAAAAGGAGACAACCTGTCCCAGTATACCAGTAAAAGGGGGAAACCTGTGCCAGTATACCAGTAAAAGGAGACAACCTGTCCCAGTATACCAGTAAAAGGAGACAACCTGTCCCAGTATACCAGTAAAAGGAGAGTTCCTAATCAGGACAAATGGTTTTGTCTGTGTGACTCATGGGTGCACGTGTTTCTGTGTGTGTGGAGTTTAGAGACTAGTTATGGTTCATGTCCCCTACAGTACCATCATCATACAGACAGTCTGTCATCACTCTCATAGTGGAGAGACTAGTTATGGTTCATGTCCCCTACAGTACCATCATCATACAGACAGTGGCAGAGACATTACAGTGGGATGATGAGAGAGCGTAGCCCACTAGGGCCGAGAGGAGGGGAGGAAGTCGACTCAATAAGATGCATGTCTGTCTAGGCTGGGGACGGGAAATCACGGTTCACCCCCATGGTTGGTTGGCTGGCCGGTTGAGGCAGCGTCTCAGCGCCTCTCACAGAATGCATGCCGACACACGCACCCATTAAACACACACACACACACACACACACACACACACACACACACACACACACACACACACACACACACACACACACACACACACACACACACACACACACACACACACACACACGGCCTGATTGCAGCTGTTTGTTAATTGCTCAGGTTTATTTTGGTGGCTGCCCTCCTGCTAGTTATTTTGTATTTTGGTGCTCCTTTGCTTAATGAGGACTGGCACTTGGCTGTTCTCCCTCTCTCTCCCTCTCTCTCTTCTCCCTCCTCCCTTCTTCACCCTGCGCCACTTCTCTCTTTCTCCCTCCTTTACCTCCTCCTCCGCATTAATAACAGCACAGCTGCCCACAATCTCCCTGCTCTCCCTCTCTCCCCTCCTCCATCCACCCAGTTTCCCTCCACCTCCATCCTCTATCCTCTCCCCTCTCCCTTCATCCTCTACTCTCTCCCCTGGCTGCGTAACCTCTGCACTGCAGCATAGTCAAGCTGGCTGGACGTGCTCTGAGAGACTACTGAACCACCTCTGTAGCTTGGCCTTGCTCTGCCAGGCCTAAAGATGCTTGAGACCAGCATTATAACCTCAACACATGCATACTGTACCCACCCCAACCCCTTCTCACTACCTCCCTGAAGGGATGGAGGGAGAGGGGAGAGGTTGGAGGGAGAGGAGAGGGGATGGGATGAAGGGAGAGGGAGAGGGGATAGAGGGAGGGAGGGAGAGGAGAGGAGAGGAGAGGAGAGGAGAGGAGAGGAGAGGAGAAGATGGAGGGAGAGGGAGAGGGGATGGAGGGAGGGAGGGAGGGAGAGGAGAGGATGGAGGGAGAGGGGATAGAGGGAGAATGAGAGGGGATGGAGGGAGAATGAGAGGGGATGGAGGGAAAGGGAGAGGAGAGGGGAGAGGATGGAGGGATAAGGGAGAAGAGGGGAGAGGGGATGGATGGAGAGGTCGAGAAGATGGAGGGAGAGGGGATAGACGTAGAGGGGATGGAGGGAGAGGGGATGGAGGTAGAGGGGATGGAGGGAGAGGGGATCGACGTAGAGGGGATGGGGAGAGGGGATAGAGGTAGAGGCGAGAGGATGGAGGGAGATGGGATGGAGGGAGAGGGGATAGACATAGAGTGGATGGAGGGAGAGGGGATGGAGGTAGAGGCGAGAGGATGGAGGGAGAGGGGATGGAGGGAGAGGGGATAGACATAGAGGGGATGGAGGGAGAGGGGATGGAGGTTGAGGCGAGAGGATGGAGGGAGAGGGGTTGGAGGGAAAGGGGAGAGGGAAACTGGGTGGATGGAGGAATTGAGAGAGGGAGAACAGCCAAGTGCCAGTCCTCATTAAGTAAAGGAGCACCAAAATACTAAATAACTAGCAGGAGGGCAGCCACCAAAATAAACCTGAGCAATTAACAAACGGCTGCAATCAGGCCCTGTGTGTGTGTGTGTGTGTGTGTGTGTGTGTGTGTGTGTGTGTGTGTGTGTGTGTGTGTGTGTGTGTGTGTGTGTGTGGTCATAAACCTGGGTACTAAGAGGGCTAGCTCTGTGTGTTCCAGAGGTCTTAGGTTCTCTGAGGACAGGTAGCTTACCAATGAGCTTTTACACAAAAGATACATCCAACTAAAGCACGGTGTATTTAGTGATACAATGTATAGTACTATTCGGTAAGAGTACAGTAGCATACATTACAGTTCAGCCTGCCTGTTAAGGAGTCTCCAGTCTTTCAGAGGTGTCGACTTTGTGACTCAGGCCAGTGCTTTCAGGATGTCTCCCTATGTCTGTCTATCCTTCCATCTATCTGAGAGTGGCCCCTGCCCAGACCCACTGGCTGATGGGAAGAGTGTCCATTTCCGCCGAGTGTGTAAAATGTAATCTGTAATCTAGGGGCCAGAGCTGGAGAGTGTTGTGTCTTTGGCTATGCCGGATTAAGTGATATGACATACTATTCTATAAAATCATTTCTCCGTAATTAATATTACCTGATTGAGCTAATCATGTAAATGTAATTAACTAGAGTCGGGGCACCACGGAATAATATTTATAGAGCTGTTATCTTCCGAATAAACTCTTAAAGACCTAGTAATATTTTACATCAAGAGCAGTCAATATTAGTCGTCACCTTAATTCAGTCTCATCTGAAAGTTGTAAATTCTTGGTTATCTTCACGAACCCTGGCTAACAAGTTGAATCAGCAATACAAAATTGGGTTTAATTATTTATTTACTAAATACCTAACTAATCACACAGAATTACATATACAAAGAATTAATTATACCTTGATTACAAATTACGTCATAAAGGAAAACGTCACTAGCGGGCGGAACAGATATGACAGCTGGTTACACAAAAGAAAAGGGCTGGGTTTGAGTGAAAGAGCGGGAAGACTGAGGAACAAAGTGAGAAGCTGTGCTATCGTAAATACAGTATCTTATGCATTCTAAATTACCGCCCATTTGGAAAAGGAAAAAGCAATCAATATTTACTCTGAGCTGCGCTTCGGTAGGTTGGTGGTAGATGGAAGGCCGTGTTGCCAAACCAAGTCCTTTGTCCTTTGAAGAATGTCTCTGGGGGTCAATTGAATACGTTGTAGTAACGTCGTTGTGTGATAGACGGGATACTCTGTCTGTTCCTTCCTAACCCTCGTTTGCAGCAGCTGTTGCTAACTCAACAGCTAGGAGGTATCACTTCTGTAATGAATAAGTGTTCAAAGTTCATACCATTCGCAACTAAAGCTCACGCTGATGTTGGCTTCATTCTGTAGTTATTATCTGAACCATTCTGACATCGGACAGTCATCCTCGGAATAGGAGGTTATATTGTCGTCAAGGCTTTATATAGGAAGGGAGAGGAGGGCGTGTTTGAAAAGTTTTATAACCCATGTCTCTTCACAGGGGCGGGCCACTGATTGAGCAAAGCCCTAACCTTATGAAAACCCAAATCTCTCATTTGGAAGCTAAAATTACATTTAATCTCTTCACCAATAATTTTATATTCAAACATTTAAATTGAACAACAATTCCATGTGAATCCGATAACTACAATGTGCAGACTTTCCACTGTAGAGTTTATGTCATCTTATCATTGATGAGAATGTCTCAGATGACAACCGAACTGACATCATATTCATTAAGTACCACCGCATATGTTCAATTGGTCGGATTACCAGAATATAGTCAATTTCCCCCCACCTTCTGATGTTCCCAGAATATCTGATTACCAAGGGGTTTTCAAATTTCACATCAGTAGGGTAGAGAGAGGAAAAGGGGGGGAAGAGGTATTTATGACTTTCATAAACCTACCCCCAGGCCAACGTCATGACAAGAGGTAGAGGAGAGGCTGAGAGCGAGAGAGAGAGAGAAAGAGAAAGAGAAGTAGATAGAGAGAAGTAGAGAGGTGAGAGAAAACAGAGGCAGAGAGAGGGAGAAAACAGAGAGAGAAAACAGAGAGATAGTAGAGAGAGAGCAGACAGAGAGAGAGCAGAGAGAGAGCAGACAGAAAGAGAGAGAGAGCAAACAGAGAGAGAGCAGAGAGAGAGAGCAGAAAGAGAGAGAGAGCAGACAGAGAGAGAGAAAGCAGACAGAGAGAGAGAGCAGACAGAGAGAGAGCAGAGAGAGAGAGAGAGCAGAGAGAGAGAGAGCTGACTGGTTGTGATGACGCAGGCCGACGCAGCCCTGATGATAATTGTATTTATTTTATTTCACCTTTATTTAACCAGGTAGGCCAATTGAGAGCAATTTCTCATTTACAACTGTGACCTGGCCAAGATAAAGCAAAGCAGTGCGACAAAAACAACAACAGAGAGTTACACATGGGATAAACAGACGTACAGTCAATAACACAATAGAAAAATCTGCATACAGTGTGTGCAAATGAAATAAGGAGGTAAGGCAATAAATAGGCCATTACAATTTAGCAAATTACACTGGAGTGATATAAGTACAGATGAGGATGTGCAAGTAGAAATACTGGTGTGCAAAAGAGCAGAAAAACAAAAACAAATATGAGGGATGAGGTAGGTAGTTGGTTGGATGGGCTATTTACAGATGGGCTGTGTACAGCTGCAGCGATGGTAAGCTGCTCTGACAGCTGATGCTTAAAGTTAGTGAGGGAGATATAAGTCTCCAGCTTCAGTGATTTTTGCAATTCGTTCCAGTCACTGGCAGCAGAGAATTGGAAGGAAAGGCAGCCAAAGCAGATGTCTGCTTTGGGGATAGAAAATTACCTGCTGGAGTGAAGTATACTTGCTGAAATATACCTGCTGGAAGCGCGTGCTACGGGTGGGTGTTGCTATGGTGACCAGTGACTGAGATAAGGCAGAGCTTTACCTAGCAAAGACTTATAGATGACCTGGAGCCAGTGGGTTTGGCAACAAATATGTAGCGAGGACCAGCCAACGAGAGCATACAGGTCGCAGTGGTGGGTAGTATATGGGGCTTTGGTGACAAAACGGGAAATAGACTACATCCAGTTTGCTGAGTAGAGTGTCGGAGGCTATTTTGCAAATGACATCGCCGAAGTCGAGGATTGGTAGGATGGTCAGTTTTACAAGGGTATGTTTGGCAGCATGAGTGAAGGAGGCTTTGTTGCGAAATAGGAAGCCGATTCTAGATTTAATTCTGGATTTGAGATGTTTGATGTGAGTCTGGAAGGAGAGTTTACAGTCTAACCAGACACCTAGGTATTTGTAGTTGCCCACATATTCTAGGTCAGAACCGTCCAGCGTAGTGATGCCAGTCGGGCGGGAGGGTGCGGGCAGAAATCGGTTGAAGAGCATGCACTATGTTTTACTTGCATTTAAGAGCAGTTGGAGGCCACGGAAGTAGTGTTGTATGGCGTTGAAGCTCGTTTGGAGGTTTGTTAACACAGTGTCCAAAGAAGAGCCAGATGTAACAGAATGGTGTCGTCTGTGTAGAGGTGGATCAGAGAATCACCAGCAGCAAGAGCGACATCATAGAAGTATATACAGAGAAAAGAGTTGATTACCAATCTCATCCCTATTGTCTACTTTGAGCTCTGAGTTGATGGTTCACCTCAGTGAATGGAGGGGATTTTACACATATCAACAATATTAAAAGGAGTTGGACTAAAGCAAGATCCAAAGCATAGGATTGTTTTCTTTCAGGTCACTGATCTCTGTAGGTTATTACTGTACTGTTGTGATCTCTGCGATGTGATTACTACACTGTTGTGATCTCTGTAGGCGATTACTGTACTGTTGTGATCTCTGTAGGTGATTACTGCACTGTTGTGATCTCTGTGAGGTGATTACTGCACTGTTGTGATCTCTGCGATGTGATTACTGCACTGTTGTGATCTCTGTAGGCGATTACTGTACTGTTGTGATCTATGTCAGTGATTACTGTACTGTTGTGATCTCTGCGATGTGATTACTACACTGTTGTGATCTCTGTAGGCGATTACTGTACTGTTGTGATCTCTGTAGGTGATTACTGCACTGTTGTGATCTCTGTGAGGTGATTACTGCACTGTTGTGATCTCTGCGATGTGATTACTGCACTGTTGTGATCTCTGTAGGCGATTACTGTACTGTTGTGATCTATGTCAGTGATTACTGTACTGTTGTGATCTCTGTAGGTAATTTCTGTACTGTTGTGATCTCTGTAGGTGATTACTGTACTGTTGTGATCTATGTAGGTGATTACTGTACTGTTGTGATCTATGTAGGTGATTACTGTACTGTTGTGATCTCTGTAGGTGATTACTGTACTGTTGTGATCTCTGTAGGTGATTACTGTACTGTTGTGATCTCTGTAGGTGATTACTGTACTGTTGTGATCTCTGTAGGTGATTACTGTACTGTTGTGATCTCTCTAGGTGATTACTGTACTGTTGTGATCTCTCTAGGTGATTACTGTACTGTTGTGATCTCTGTGAGACTGCAGAGAGTTCTGGATGTCAGTGGTCCTGTGAGACTGCAGAGAGTTCTGGATGTCAGTGGTCCTGTGAGACTGCAGAGAGTTCTGGATGTCAGTGATCCTGTGAGACTGCAGAGTGTTCTGGATGTCAGTGGTCCTGTGAGACTGCAGAGTGTTCTGGATGTCAGTGGTCCTGTGAGACTGCAGAGAGTTCTGGATGTAAGTGGTCCTGTGAGACTGCAGAGAGTTCTGGATGTCAGTGGTCCTGTGAGACTGCAGAGAGTTCTGGATGTCAGTGGTCCTGTGAGACTGCAGAGAGTTCTGGATATCAGTGGTCCTGTGAGACTGCAGAGAGTTCTGGATATCAGTGGTCCTGTGAGACTGCAGAGAGTTCTGGATGTCAGTGGTCCTGTGAGACTGCAGAGTGTTCTGGATGTCAGTGGTCCTGTGAGACTGCAGAGTGTTCTGGATGTCAGTGGTCCTGTGAGACTGCAGAGAGTTCTGGATATCAGTGGTCCTGTGAGACTGCAGAGAGTTCTGGATATCAGTGGTCCTGTGAGACTGCAGAGTGTTCTGGATGTCAGTGGTCCTGTGAGACTGCAGAGAGTTCTGGATGTCAGTGGTCCTGTGAGACTGCAGAGATTTCTGGATATCAGTGGTCCTGTGAGACTGCAGAGAGTTCTGGATGTCAGTGGTCCTGTGAGACTGCAGAGTGTTCTGGATGTCAGTGGTCCTGTGAGACTGCAGAGTGTTCTGGATGTCAGTGGTCCTGTGAGACTGCAGAGAGTTCTGGATGTCAGTGGTCCTGTGGTCCTGTGGTCCTGTGAGACTGCAGAGAGTTCTGGATGTCAGTGGTCCTGTGAGACTGCAGAGAGTTCTGGATGTCAGTGGTCCTGTGAGACTGCAGAGTGTTCTGGATGTCAGTGGTCCTGTGAGACTGCAGAGTGTTCTGGATGTCAGTGGTCCTGTGAGACTGCAGAGTGTTCTGGATGTCAGTGGTCCTGTGAGACTGCAGAGTGTTCTGGATGTCAGTGGTCCTGTGAGACTGCAGAGTGTTCTGGATGTCAGTGGTCCTGTGAGACTGCAGAGTGTTCTGGATGTCAGTGGTCCTGTGAGACTGCAGAGAGTTCTGGATGTCAGTGGTCCTGTGAGACTGCAGAGAGTTCTGGATGTCAGTGGTCCTGTGAGACTGCAGAGAGTTCTGGATGTCAGTGGTCCTGTGAGACTGCAGAGTGTTCTGGATGTCAGTGGTCCTGTGAGACTGCAGAGAGTTTTGGATGTCAGTGGTCCTGTGAGACTGCAGAGAGTTCTGGATATCAGTGGTCCTGTGAGACTGCAGAGTGTTCTGGATGTCAGTGGTCCTGTGAGACTGCAGAGTGTTCTGGATGTCAGTAGTCCTGTGAGACTGCAGAGTGTTCTGGATGTCAGTGGTCCTGTGAGACTGCAGAGTGTTCTGGATGTCAGTGGTCCTGTGAGACTGCAGAGTGTTCTGGATGTCAGTGGTCCTGTGAGACTGCAGAGAGTTCTGGATGTAAGTGGTCCTGTGAGACTGCAGAGAGTTCTGGATGTCAGTGGTCCTGTGAGACTGCAGAGAGTTCTGGATGTCAGTGGTCCTGTGAGACTGCAGAGAGTTCTGGATATCAGTGGTCCTGTGAGACTGCAGAGAGTTCTGGATATCAGTGGTCCTGTGAGACTGCAGAGAGTTCTGGATGTCAGTGGTCCTGTGAGACTGCAGAGTGTTCTGGATGTCAGTGGTCCTGTGAGACTGCAGAGTGTTCTGGATGTCAGTGGTCCTGTGAGACTGCAGAGAGTTCTGGATATCAGTGGTCCTGTGAGACTGCAGAGAGTTCTGGATATCAGTGGTCCTGTGAGACTGCAGAGTGTTCTGGATGTCAGTGGTCCTGTGAGACTGCAGAGAGTTCTGGATATCAGTGGTCCTGTGAGACTGCAGAGAGTTCTGGATGTCAGTGGTCCTGTGAGACTGCAGAGAGTTCTGGATATAAGTGGTCCTGTGAGACTGCAGAGAGTTCTGGATGTCAGTGGTCCTGTGAGACTGCAGAGTGTTCTGGATGTCAGTGGTCCTGTGAGACTGCAGAGTGTTCTGGATGTCAGTGGTCCTGTGAGACTGCAGAGAGTTCTGGATGTCAGTGGTCCTGTGGTCCTGTGGTCCTGTGAGACTGCAGAGAGTTCTGGATGTCAGTGGTCCTGTGAGACTGCAGAGAGTTCTGGATGTCAGTGGTCCTGTGAGACTGCAGAGTGTTCTGGATGTCAGTGGTCCTGTGAGACTGCAGAGTGTTCTGGATGTCAGTGGTCCTGTGAGACTGCAGAGTGTTCTGGATGTCAGTGGTCCTGTGAGACTGCAGAGTGTTCTGGATGTCAGTGGTCCTGTGAGACTGCAGAGTGTTCTGGATGTCAGTGGTCCTGTGAGACTGCAGAGTGTTCTGGATGTCTGTGGTCCTGTGAGACTGCAGAGAGTTCTGGATGTCAGTGGTCCTGTGAGACTGCAGAGAGTTCTGGATGTCAGTGGTCCTGTGAGACTGCAGAGAGTTCTGGATGTCAGTGGTCCTGTGAGACTGCAGAGTGTTCTGGATGTCAGTGGTCCTGTGAGACTGCAGAGAGTTTTGGATGTCAGTGGTCCTGTGAGACTGCAGAGAGTTCTGGATATCAGTGGTCCTGTGAGACTGCAGAGTGTTCTGGATGTCAGTGGTCCTGTGAGACTGCAGAGTGTTCTGGATGTCAGTAGTCCTGTGAGACTGCAGAGTGTTCTGGATGTCAGTGGTCCTGTGAGACTGCAGAGAGTTCTGGATGTCAGTGGTCCTGTGGTCCTGTGAGACTGCAGAGAGTTCTGGATGTCAGTGGTCATGTGATCCTGTGAGACTGCAGAGAGTTCTGGATGTCAGTGGTCCTGTGGTCCTGTGAGACTGCAGAGTGTTCTGGATGTCAGTGGTCCTGTGAGACTGCAGAGTGTTCTGGATGTCAGTGGTCCTGTGAGACTGCAGAGAGTTCTGGATATCAGTGGTCCTGTGAGACTGCAGAGAGTTCTGGATATCAGTGGTCCTGTGAGACTGCAGAGTGTTCTGGATGTCAGTGGTCCTGTGAGACTGCAGAGAGTTCTGGATATCAGTGGTCCTGTGAGACTGCAGAGAGTTCTGGATGTCAGTGGTCCTGTGAGACTGCAGAGAGTTCTGGATATAAGTGGTCCTGTGAGACTGCAGAGAGTTCTGGATGTCAGTGGTCCTGTGAGACTGCAGAGTGTTCTGGATGTCAGTGGTCCTGTGAGACTGCAGAGTGTTCTGGATGTCAGTGGTCCTGTGAGACTGCAGAGAGTTCTGGATGTCAGTGGTCCTGTGGTCCTGTGGTCCTGTGAGACTGCAGAGAGTTCTGGATGTCAGTGGTCCTGTGAGACTGCAGAGAGTTCTGTATGTCAGTGGTCCTGTGAGACTGCAGAGTGTTCTGGATGTCAGTGGTCCTGTGAGACTGCAGAGTGTTCTGGATGTCAGTGGTCCTGTGAGACTGCAGAGTGTTCTGGATGTCAGTGGTCCTGTGAGACTGCAGAGTGTTCTGGATGTCAGTGGTCCTGTGAGACTGCAGAGTGTTCTGGATGTCAGTGGTCCTGTGAGACTGCAGAGTGTTCTGGATGTCAGTGGTCCTGTGAGACTGCAGAGAGTTCTGGATGTCAGTGGTCCTGTGAGACTGCAGAGAGTTCTGGATGTCAGTGGTCCTGTGAGACTGCAGAGAGTTCTGGATGTCAGTGGTCCTGTGAGACTGCAGAGTGTTCTGGATGTCAGTGGTCCTGTGAGACTGCAGAGAGTTTTGGATGTCAGTGGTCCTGTGAGACTGCAGAGAGTTCTGGATATCAGTGGTCCTGTGAGACTGCAGAGTGTTCTGGATGTCAGTGGTCCTGTGAGACTGCAGAGTGTTCTGGATGTCAGTAGTCCTGTGAGACTGCAGAGTGTTCTGGATGTCAGTGGTCCTGTGAGACTGCAGAGAGTTCTGGATGTCAGTGGTCCTGTGGTCCTGTGAGACTGCAGAGAGTTCTGGATGTCAGTGGTCATGTGATCCTGTGAGACTGCAGAGAGTTCTGGATGTCAGTGGTCCTGTGGTCCTGTGAGACTGCAGAGTGTTCTGGATGTCAGTGGTCCTGTGAGACTGCAGAGTGTTCTGGATGTCAGTGGTCCTGTGAGACTGCAGAGAGTTCTGGATGTAAGTGGTCCTGTGAGACTGCAGAGAGTTCTGGATGTCAGTGGTCCTGTGAGACTGCAGAGAGTTCTGGATGTCAGTGGTCCTGTGAGACTGCAGAGAGTTCTGGATATCAGTGGTCCTGTGAGACTGCAGAGTGTTCTGGATGTCAGTGGTCCTGTGAGACTGCAGAGTGTTCTGGATGTCAGTGGTCCTGTGAGACTGCAGAGAGTTCTGGATGTCAGTGGTCCTGTGGTCCTGTGAGACTGCAGAGAGTTCTGGATGTCAGTGGTCCTGTGGTCCTGTGAGACTGCAGAGAGTTCTGGATGTCAGTGGTCCTGTGGTCCTGTGAGACTGCAGAGAGTTCTGGATGTCAGTGGTCCTGTGAGACTGCAGAGTGTTCTGGATGTCAGTGGTCCTGTGAGACTGCAGAGTGTTCTGGATGTCAGTGGTCCTGTGAGACTGTGAGACTGCAGAGTGTTCTGGATGTCAGTGGTCCTGTGAGACTGCAGAGTGTTCTGGATGTCAGTGGTCCTGTGAGACTGCAGAGTGTTCTGGATGTCAGTGGTCCTGTGAGACTGCAGAGTGTTCTGGATGTCAGTGGTCCTGTGAGACTGCAGAGAGTTCTGGATGTCAGTGGTCCTGTGAGACTGCAGAGTGTTCTGGATGTCAGTGGTCCTGTGAGACTGCAGAGTGTTCTGGATGTCAGTGGTCCTGTGAGACTGCAGAGTGTTCTGGATGTCAGTGGTCCTGTGAGACTGCAGAGTGTTCTGGATGTCAGTGGTCCTGTGAGACTGCAGAGTGTTCTGGATGTCAGTGGTCCTGTGAGACTGCAGAGAGTTCTGGATGTCAGTGGTCCTGTGAGACTGCAGAGTGTTCTGGATGTCAGTGGTCCTGTGAGACTGCAGAGTGTTCTGGATGTCAGTGGTCCTGTGAGACTGCAGAGTGTTCTGGATGTCAGTGGTCCTGTGAGACTGCAGAGAGTTCTGGATGTCAGTGGTCCTGTGAGACTGCAGAGTGTTCTGGATGTCAGTGGTCCTGTGAGACTGCAGAGTGTTCTGGATGTCAGTGGTCCTGTGAGACTGCAGAGTGTTCTGGATGTCAGTGGTCCTGTGAGACTGCAGAGTGTTCTGGATGTCAGTGGTCCTGTGAGACTGCAGAGTGTTCTGGATGTCAGTGGTCCTGTGAGACTGCAGAGAGTTCTGGATGTCAGTGGTCCTGTGAGACTGCAGAGTGTTCTGGATGTCAGTGGTCCTGTGAGACTGCAGAGTGTTCTGGATGTCAGTGGTCCTGTGAGACTGCAGAGTGTTCTGGATGTCAGTGGTCCTGTGAAGAAGTGTGCCCCATTCCAGTCAGCAGCCAAGGCTCTTAGCCTGATCAGTTTCTATGGCTCACCTACCAGCTGATCAATTCTCTTCAGGAGAGGACTCACACACACACACACACACACACACACACACACACACACACACACACACACACACACACACACACACACACACACACACACAGTTCTGTAGAGGTTTGCTCTTGTTTTTGTGTATTTCTGTGTGTATGTATTAGGATCCCCATTAGCTGTTGCATGGCAGCAGCTTCTCTTCCTGGGGTTCGAAACGGGATTAAAAAAATGACATTACAACAAACCGTAAGAACAGCGTACACCAAGACATTATTATTATTACTTTTTTAAACATTTATAATAGAAATTGTACAATACAACAATATTACTGTGTGTGTGTGTGTGTGTGTGTGTGTGTGTGTGTGTGTGTGTGTGTGTGTGTGTGTGTGTGTGTGTGTGTGTGTCCGGCCCAAGGATAGCCGTTTGCTGTATGCCAGTCACAGTACCCAGTATAATGGACTCTGAGCAACTGTTTCAGAATGGGCTAAAGTGACGTAGTCATGGTTTTGGGAAGCGGCCCATTGATTCACTTTCTAATTTGCACAGTGACACAACCTTCAGTAACCAACTTCTGAATACAGGTACTGAACTTTCCAAAACTGAGCAGTTGGCTACAATACATGGATGGTCAGAGGTTAGATATAGTCTATTATGGCTGTCTTTCAGAAGTATAACCCAGACGTGCTGTACACTGTGCAATGTTTGGGGTAGAATCTCCTTCCAACAGACACAAAGACCAACACTCCATTAGAAAGGAAGAACAGAGAGATCAATAGACAGAGATAGACAGTTAGCTCCATGAATCAGACAGTCAGCTCCATCACAGACAGACAGTCAGCTCCATCAGTCAGACAGACAGCTAGACACAGACAGTAGGAACAGTGTGTGGGTGTCTTGTTGAAAGCCCAGCAACATTAACTGAACACCCCAGCATGCTTGATCTGTGTGTGTGTGTGTGTCTGATCTTAGCTTTCATGTGCCAATGCCTTTTACTGTAAACAATGGTGAACCTGCATTAACTAAATGAACCCACTCAGTGTGCAATCTGTTCCTAGAAAGAGACCATTAGAGATTGGAGAAAATGTGTGTGTGCTTGCATGCTTAAAGTACAATTCCACGCTTTATAACCAGTTATGTTGTTAGTATACATGCACTAGTGGAAGATATGATACACATTTTGTTTTTGTCATTTTTAAAGCTTCTGCATTGCCCTCGTCTACAGTATACTACAATTCCTAGAGTGCATTTCACCTCACAGGATGCAATGCTCCGCCCAGTCTGCAGACGAAGCTTACGTCATAAATTATGAGTGCATTTCAGATTACTTTTGGGTTGTAATTATACTGAACATAAATGTAAACGCAACAATTTCAACGATTTTACTGAGTTACAGTTCATATAAGGAAATCCGTAAATTTAAATAATCTATGGATTTCACATGACTAGTCAAGTGTGTAGCCATGGGTCGGCCTGGGTGCACACCCAATCAAAATGAGTTTTTAACCCACTGTTCCCCTGTAGGCTGTCATTGTAAATAAGAATTTGTTCTTAACTGACTTGCCTAGTTAAATAAAGGTTACAATTTAAAAACATTTTTTAAAAGCCAGATGTGGAGGTCCTGGGCTACCGTGGTTACACGTGGTCTGCAGTTGTGAGGCTGGTTGGACGTCTGCCAAATTCTCTCAAATGACGTTGGAGGCGGTTTATGGTAGAGAACATTCAATTCTCTGGCAACAGGTCTGGTCGACATTCCTGCAGTCAGCATGCTTGTTGTGTGACACAACTGCACATTTTAGAGTGGCCATTTATTGTCCCCAGCGCAAGGTGCTCCTCTGTAAGGATCATGCTGTTTCATCAGCTTCTTGATATGCCACACCTGTCAGGTGGATGGATTATCTTGGCAAAGGAGAAATGCTCACTACAGGGACGTAAACACATTTGTACACAACATTTGAGAGAAATAAGCTTGTAGGAAAATTGTATTTCAGCTCATGAAACCTAAGACCAACACTTTACATGTTGCATTTATATTTTTGTTCAGCATATATATTAGAATGCTTGCATGAACATCACAGTGACTATATGTTCATGTCATTGTCACCAATCAACTGGATTACTCAACAAAAAAATGTATATAGATGCTAACCAAAAGTTACTGTCTTAAACAGTCCAATCAGCATGTAGGTCTGTTACAACATATAGAATGACATTTGCAGGCTGTTACGCACACCTCTGTGAAGAGGGAACGCAACACCCTGCTACAACTCAACTCCCCGTGAAGTGAAAGAGGTATGGGACTGTAGGTGTGAGTAAGGATGACAAAGGCAGAGAGAGGTACCGTTTACAAGGAATTTATCACTTCACACAGTAATATGGGGAAAAGGGGCTGGACAGAACCAAAGCAAAGAAAGTAAATGTCAAAGCCCCCTCTCCTACCTTACCTGCCTACCCACTACTTACCTAATTTAGCACCACCTGGTGCCCTAGCCAAAATACAGGGGGTGGTCCGCCCAGGTCTTACCTAGTGTGCCTAGACAGTGAATATACTACGGGTATATGTATGCCCGCGGATCTCTTGCCTAAGCACTCCCTAGGTGCCTTCCCCTTCCCCCCTGGGAACAAATTAAACAGAACGTCACGGCCCCTCCTCTGCAGTGCAGGGGCGGTTCCTCCTGCAGGCAGAGGAGGGTCGTTAGTGATTGGAGTCACCTGGGCTCAGGGTATTTAAATGGCTTCACTAATCACTCTCTCTCTGCTCCTCCAGGTATGATCCTGTTTTGTTTGTTCCTTTGTAGTTTTGCATAGTTTTCGCTCAGTCATTCACACACACAGATTCACACATGCCTGCACTTTACATACACCTCACATTATGATACTTTCACACCTCATTCCTTTTTCTTTGTTTAAAGTTAAGTTTTGGTTTACAATAAAGAACCTTTTTGATTGGCTTATACCCGTTGTTCGTGTCCCCTCACTTTTGCCACAGGCTATGAGCCGGCCTGTGACAAGAATAACAAACCATTTCAATAATCAAAACACTGCCTCCTATTGACACAAATACATAACCAATCAGCTCCCTCAGCAACAACTAACAGAGTACATACCAAATATCTTTCTGAGAAACAACCAACATATACTATAACCCTCAGCCATCAGCCTCCTCTCTCAACCATCAGCCTCCTCTCTCAGCCATCAGCCTCCTCTCTCAGCCATCAGCCTCCTCTCTCAGCCATCAGCCTCCCCTCTCAGCCATCAGCCTCCTCTCTCAGCCATCAGCCTCCTCTCTCAACCATCAGCCTCCTCTCTCAGCCATCAGCCTCCTCTCTCAGCCATCAGCCTCCTCTCTCAGCCATCAGCCTCCTCTCTCAGCCATCAGCCTCCTCTCTCAGCCATCAGCCTCCTCTCTCAGCCATCAGCCTCCCCTCTCAGCCATCAGCCTCCTCTCTCAGCCATCAGCCTCCCCTCTCAGCCATCAGCCTCCTCTCTCAGCCATCAGCCTCCTCTCTCAGCCATCAGCCTCCTCTCTCAGCCATCAGCCTCCCCTCTCAGCCATCAGCCTCCCCTCTCAGCCATCAGCCTCCTCTCTCAGCCATCAGCCTCCTCTCTCAGCCATCAGCCTCCTCTCTCAGCCATCAGCCTCCCCTCTCAGCCATCAGCCTCCCCTCTCAGCCATCAGCCTCCCCTCTCAGCCATCAGCCTCCTCTCTCAGCCATCAGCCTCCTCTCTCAGCCATCAGCCTCCCCTCTCAGCCATCAGCCTCCTCTCTCAGCCATCAGCCTCCCCTCTCAGCCATCAGCCTCCTCTCTCAGCCATCAGCCTCCCCTCTCAGCCATCAGCCTCCTCTCTCAGCCATCAGCCTCCTCTCTCAGCCATCAGCCTCCCCTCTCAGCCATCAGCCTCCTCTCTCAGCCATCAGCCTCCTCTCTCAGCCATCAGCCTCCCCTCTCAGCCATCAGCCTCCTCTCTCAGCCATCAGCCTCCTCTCTCAGCCATCAGCCTCCCCTCTCAGCCATCAGCCTCCTCTCTCAGCCATCAGCCTCCTCTCTCAGCCATCAGCCTCCCCTCTCAGCCATCAGCCTCCTCTCTCAGCCATCAGCCTCCTCTCTCAGCCATCAGCCTCCCCTCTCAGCCATCAGCCTCCTCTCTCAGCCATCAGCCTCCCCTCTCAGCCATCAGCCTCAGCAGTGTTTTTTTTTCTTTCTGAGCAACAGACCACTGGTTTTTATATAGCTTCAGAAGGCATTGGTAATTGGAGACAGCTGCGTCCTGACGAGGGGGCGGGGTCAGCTCTCCAATTAGCCATGGAATCGACCAATCAGCTGCTTGGGGGGATTTCAGGAAGCCATCCTGAAATACACACCTAACAAACCACAACACAGAAACTGGGGAATGTAACACAGGCAACAGGCAACAGAATCGAGGTCTCTCATGATTGAAGCCTGTATCTTTGGCGCTAATGTTAGCAATGCTAGCTAGCTAAGTAGCTAACCTTGCTGCATCTGGAGAAGAAAAAAAATTGACAATCAAAGCTAACAAATATTTACAAGTCACTTTAAAAATATATTTGGAAAGGGCACAACGGCAGCCAGAGCTACAACTTCATTGGTGATCGTGGGAGGGGTTTTGCTGAATGGATTCATGATTTGAGCCTTGAACAACAGAAAAATATTGGAGTAAGCTGACTATACAGTTGAAGTCGGAAGTTTACATACACTTAGACTGGCATCATTAAAATTCATTTTTCACCACTCCACAAATGTCTTGTTAACAAACTATAGTTTTGGCAAATTGGTTAGGACATCTACTTGGTGCATGACACAAGTCATTCTTCCAACAATTGTTTACAGACAGATTATTTCACCTTATCACAATTCCAGTGAGTCAGAAGTTTACATACACTAAGTTGACTGTGCCTTTAAACAGCTTGGAAAATTCCAGAAAATGATGCCATGGCTTTAGAAGCCTCTGATAGGATAATTGACATCATTTGAGTCAATTGGAGGTCTGGTCATTCAAATCGTTGAGTCGTTGAGACTTCGAAGCAATTTCCAAATGCCTGAAGGTGCCACGTTCATCTGTACAAACAAAGTACGCAAGTATAAACACCATGGGACCACGTAGCCATCATACTGCTCAGGAAGGAGACGCATTTTATCTCCTAGAGATGAACGTATTTTGGTGCGAAAAGTGCAAATCAATCCCACAACAGCAGCAAAGGACCTTGTGACGATTCTGGAGGAAACAGGTACAAAAGTATCTATATCCACAGTAAAACGAGTCCTATTTTGACATAACATGAAAGGCCGCTCAGCAAGGAAGAAGAAGCCACTGCTCCAAAACCGCCAAAAAAGGCCAGACTACGGTTTGCAACTGCACATGGGAACAAAGATTGTACTTTTTGGAGAATTGTCCTCTGGTCTGATGAAACAAAAATTGAACTGTTTGACCATAATGACCATCGTTATGTTTGTAGGAAAAAGGGGGAGGCTTGCAAGCCGAAGAACACCATCCCAACCGTGAAGCACGGTGGTGGCAGCATCATGTTGTGGGGGTGCTTTGCTGCAGGAGGGACTGGTGCACTTCACAAAATAGATGGAATCATGAGGTAGGAAAATTATGTGGATATATTGAAGCAACGTCTCAAGACATGTCAGGAAATCACAAATGGGTCTTCCAAATGGACAATGGCGCCAAGCGTACTTCCAAAGTTGTGGCAAAATGGCTTAAGGACAACAAAGTCAAGGTATTGGAGTGGCCATCACAAAGCCCTGACCTCAATCCTATAGAAGATTTGCGGTCAGAACTGACAAAGCGTGTGTGAGCAAAGAGCAAACCTGATTCAGTTACACCAGCTCTGTCAGGAGGAATGGGCCAAAATTCACCCAATTTATTGTGGGAAGGTTATGGAAGGCTACCCAAAACGTTTGACCCAAGTTAAACAATTTGAAGGCAATGCTACGAAATACTAATTGAGTGTATGTAAACTTCTGACCCACTGGGAATGTGATGAAAGAAATGAAAGCTGAAATAAATCATTCTCTCTACTATTATTCTGACATTTCACATTCTTAAAATAAAGTGGTGATCCTAACTGACCTAAGACAGGGAATATTTACTCGGATTAAATGTCAGGAATTGTGAAAAACTGAGTTTAAATGTATTTGGCTAAGGTGTATGTAAACTTCTGACTTCAACTGTAAATATTATTCTATAGGTTATTGAGCATCTATTTAAAATATTTACAGATGTTATTAGACAAAATATATCGGGCTCCCGATTGGTGCAGCACTCTAAGGCACTGCATCTCAGTGCTCGAGGCGTCACTACAGACCCTGGTTGGATTCCAGACTGTATCACAACCGGCTATGATAGGGAGTCCCGTAGGGCGGTGCACATCTGGCCCAGCATCGTTCGGGTTTGGCTGGGGTAGGCCGTCGTTATAAATAAGGTAAATAAGAATTTGTTCTTAAATGACTTGCCTAGTTAAATAAAGGTTAAATAAATAAAACATCAGGGAGTTCCAATACGATCAGAAGCAGTGGGCTGCAGTGAGGTAGATGGATGCAGTGAGGTAGATGGATGCAGTGAGGTAGATGGATGCAGTGAGGTAGATGGATGCAGTGAGGTAGATGGATGCAGTGAGGTAGATGGATGCAGTGAGGTAGATGGATGCAGTGAGGTAGATGGATGCAGTGAGGTAGACGGATGCAGTGAGGTAGACGGATGCAGTGAGGTAGATGGATGCAGTGAGGTAGATGGATGCAGTGAGGTAGATGGATGCAGTGAGGTAGATGGATGCAGTGAGGTAGATGGATGCAGTGAGGTAGATGGATGCAGTGAGGTAGATGGATGCAGTGAGGTAGACGGATGCAGTGAGGTAGATGGATGCAGTGTGAGGAGTTGCAGCAGCGGACATGTTTTTCTATTTCCAAAGTGTAACACACTGCTATCAGCTGCCTTTACTATCCAGCACCACGGGTATGTGTGTAATGACAGATGGACAGAGAGAGAGGGAGAAAGAGAGCAGCTGGTTGTCATAGTGACATATGCGGCAGATGATGATGATGCTGCAGACCCCGTAGTACTAAACCCTCTGGTAATTACACCATCCCAAATCACTCATACACACACTACAGGCCCTGCTACTACCAAAGCTCGGGTCATTAGAGCATCACACAGCTGAGAGCAGACTTATCAGACTCAATCATTGTCATTGTCCATTGGAGATTGTACCCCCTCTGTTCCTCTGTTCCTCTCTCCTCCATTTATCCCCCATCCCTACCAGCCTCAGGCCTCCATTTATCCCCCATCCCTACCAGCCTCAGACCTCCATTTATCCCCCATCCCTACCAGCCTCAGACCTCCATTTATCCCCCATCCCTACCAGCCTCAGACCTCCATTTATTCCCCATCCCTACCAGCCTCAGGCCTCCATTTATCCCCCATCCCTACCAGCCTCAGACCTCCATTTATCCCCCATCCCTACCAGCCTCAGACCTCCATTTATCCCCCCATCCCTACCAGCCTCAGACCTCCATTTATCCCCCATCCCTACCAGCCTCAGACCTCCATTTATCCCCCATCCCTACCAGCCTCAGACCTCCATTTATCCCCCATCCCTACCAGCCTCAGACCTCCATTTATCCCCCATCCCTACCAGCCTCAGACCTCCATTTATCCCCCATCCCTACCACTTCAAACCTCCATTTATCCCCCCATCCCTACCAGCCTCAAACCTCCATTTATCCCCCCATCCCTACCAGCCTCAGACCTCCATTTATACCCCCATCCCTACCAGCCTCAGACCTCCATTTATCCCCCATCCCTACCAGCCTCAGACCTCCATTTATACCCCCATCTCTACCAGCCTCAGACCTCCATTTATACCCCCATCCCTACCAGCCTCAGATCTCCATTTATACCCCCATCCCTACCAGCCTCAGACCTCCATTTATACCCCATCCCTACCAGCCTCAGACCTCCATTTATACCCCATCCCTACCAGCCTCAGACCTCCATTTATCCCCCCATCCCTACCAGCCTCAGACCTCCATTTATCCCCCATCCCTACCACTTCAAACCTCCATTTATCCCCCCATCCCTACCAGCCTCAAACCTCCATTTATCCCCCCATCCCTACCAGCCTCAGACCTCCATTTATACCCCCATCCCTACCAGCCTCAGACCTCCATTTATCCCCCATCCCTAACAGCCTCAGACCTCCATTTATACCCCCATCTCTACCAGCCTCAGACCTCCATTTATACCCCCATCCCTACCAGCCTCAGATCTCCATTTATACCCCCATCCCTACCAGCCTCAGACCTCCATTTATCCCCCATCCCTACCAGCCTCAGACCTCCATTTATCCCCCATCCCTACCAGCCTCAGACCTCCATTTATCCCCCCATCCCTACCAGCCTCAGACCTCCATTTATACCCCATCCCTACCAGCCTCAGACCTCCATTTATCCCCCATCCCTACCAGCCTCAGACCTCCATTTATACCCCATCCCTACCAGCCTCAGACCTCCATTTATACCCCCATCCCTACCAGTCTCAGACCTCCATTCATCCCCCAACCATACCAGCCTCAAGACCTACATTTATCCCCCATCCCCACCAGCCTCAGACCTCCATTTATCCCCCATCCCTACCAGCCTCAGGCCTCCATTTATCCCCCCATCCCTACCAGCCTCAGACCTCCATTTATACCCCCATCCCTACCAGCCTCAGATCCCCTTAAACTTTACACACTTTCATGTGTGTGTGTGTGTGTGTGTGTGTGTGTGTGTGTGTGTGTGTGTGTGTATCGTGAAACAACCCACCAGAAGCTCACACACATGCCATCTATAAAACAGACTATTCTTTGGCTAGACATGTTAAAGAGAGACAGAGGACCAAATCTGTTCTCCTCAGTCAAACTGTGAGGAAGACAAGAGAGAGTGTTAGATGGAAGAGACAGACTGTAGACAAACAGCCACACAGCAGTGGACCATTGAATGTGTTGAAGTATGTCTTGTCTACTGGATTCAGTATATATTTAGTTTTCAATGGATATGGTAACTGTCAGCAAGGCAGTAGCTCTATAGGGAGGAAGAGGAGGAGGGGGAAGAGGAGGAGGAGGGGGAAGAGGAGGAGAAGGGGGAAGAGGAGGAGAAGGGGAGGATGAGGAGGGGGAGGGGAGGAGGGGGAGGATGAGAATGAGGAGGGGGAAGAGGAGGGGATAGTTGCATAAGGTACATGATTCTTCCCTGATTTTCTAATACAGAAATTGAACCTAGAGATTGTGATTTATAAACAATGTTATTTTCATTAATTTTGATCTCTATGTGGTTGAACACTTTTTAAGACAGAGAAAAGAGAACATGTTTCACATGGCTTGTTCTACTGAGACTGACACAGTTGTTTGTGTTTTGACAGAGATATTTTATTGAGCCTAAATGAAAATTGAAAAAACATTTTCACTTCACATACAAACTTAGAAGGATTGTGAATTTAGAGCCGACTAGCTTTGAAACACTTACATATTGGAAACACTTGCATATTGGAAACACTTACAAATTGGACACACTTACATATTGGAAACACTTACATATTGGAAACACTTACAAATTGGACACACTTACATATTGGAAACACTTACAAATTGGACACACTTACATATTGGAAACACTTACAAATTGGAAACACTTACATATTGGAAACACTTACAAATTGGACACACTTACATATTGGAAACACTTACAAATTGGAAACACTTACATATTGGAAACACTTACAAATTGGACACACTTACATATTGGAAACACTTACAAATTGGACACACTTACATATTGGAAACACTTACATATTGGAAACACTTACATATTGGAAACACTTACAAATTGGACACACTTACATATTGGAAACACTTACAAATTGGACACACTTACATATTGGAAACACGTACATATTGGAAACACTTACAAATTGGAAACACGTACATATTGGACACACTTACATATTGGAAACACTTACATATTGGAAACACTTACAAATTGGACACACTTACATATTGGAAACACTTACATATTGGAAACACTTACAAATTGGACACACTTACATATTGGACACACTTACATATTGGAAACACTTACAAATTGGACACACTTACATATTGGAAACACTTACATATTGGAAACACTTACAAATTGGACACACTTACATATTGGACACACTTACATATTGGAAACACTTACATATTGGAAACACTTACATATTGGAAACACTTACATATTGGAAACACTTACAAATTGGACACACTTACATATTGGAAACACTTACATATTGGAAACACTTACAAATTGGACACACTTACATATTGGAAACACTTACATATTGGAAACACTTACATATTGGACACACTTACATATTGGGCCACTGACTTGTGTCAGCATAAGCTTTATAAAGAACTAATGAATGCTAACTCTATCTCTCTCTCTCTCTCTCTCTCTCTCTCTCTCTCTCGTCATTCACTGATAACACTGAGAGTTCCTGTTGAGAGAGGGGAGAGAGTGGAGAGTTACTGATTAGGGAGGGGATAGAGTGGAGAGTTACTGTTGAGAGCGGGGAAAGAGAGGAGAGTTACTGTTGAGGGAGGGGAGGGTTACTGTTGAGAGAGGGGAGAGTTACTGTTGAGGGAGGGGAGAGAGTGGAGAGTTACTGTTGAGGGAGGGGAGAGAGTGGAGAGTTACTGTTGAGGGAGGAGAAAGAGAGGAGAGTTACTGTTGGGGGAGGGGAGAGAGTGGAGAGTTACTGTTGAGAGAGGGGAGAGTTACTGTTGAGGGAGGGGAGAGAGTGGAGAGTTACTGTTGAGGGAGGGGAAAGTGTGGAGAGTTACTGTTGAGGGAGGGGAGAGAGTGGATAGTTACTGTTGAGAGAGTGGAGAGTTACTGATTAGGGAGGGGATAGAGTGGAGAGTTACTGTTGAGGGAGGGGAGAGTTACTGTTGAGGGATGGGAGAGGTACTGATGAGGGAGTGGGAGAGGGGAGAGTTACTGTTGCGGGAGGGGGGGGAGTGGAGAGTTACTGTTGAGGTAGGGGAGAGAGTGGAAAGTTACTGTTGAGGGAGGGGAGAGAATGGAAAGTTACTGTTGAGGGAGAGGGAGAGTTACTGTTGAGGGAGGGGGAAGAGAGTGGAGAGTTACTGTTGAGAGAGGGGAGAGTTTATTTTGAGGGAGGGGGAGAGTTACTGATGAGGGAGGGGGAGAGGGGAGAGTTACTGTTGAGGGAGGGGAGAGAGTGGTGAGTTACCTGTTGAGAGACGGGAGAGTTACTGATGAAGGAGGGGAAGAGAGGGGAGAGTTACTGTTGAGGGAGGGGAGAGAGTGGAGAGTTACTGACGAGGGAGGGGGAGAGGGGAGAGTTACTGTTGGGAGAGGGGAGAGTTACTGTTGAGGGAGGGGAGAGTTACTGTTGGGAGAGGGGAGAGTTACTGTTGAGGGAGGGGAGAGAGTGGAAAGTTACTGTTGAGGGAGAGGGAGAGTTACTGTTGAGGGAGGGGGGAGAGAGTGGAGAGTTACTGTTGAGGGTGGGGGGAGAGAGGAGAGAGTTACTGTTGAGGGAGGGGGAGAGTTACTGATGAGGGAGGGGGAGAGGGGGGAAAGTAACTGTTGAGGGAGGGGAGAGAGGGGAGAGTTACTAACGAGGGAAGGGGAGAGAGGGCAAAGTTACTGTTGAGGGAGGGGGAGAGAGGAGAGAGTTACTGTTGAGGGAGGGGGAGAGGGGAGAGTTACTGTTGAGGGAGGAGAGTTACTGTTGAGGGAGGGGGAGAGTTACTGTTGAGGGAGGAGAGAGAGTGGAGAGTTACTGTTGAGGGAGGAGAGAGAGTGGAAAGTTACTGTTGAGGGAGAGGGAGAGTTACCGTTGAGAGAGGCGAGAGTTTCTGTTGATGGAGGGGGAGGGGGGAGAGTTACTGATGAGGGAGGGGGAGAGTTACTGATGAGGGAGAGGGAGAGGGAGAGTTACTGATGAGGGAGGGGGAGGGGGGAGAGTTACTGTTTAGAGAGGGGAGAGTTTCTGTTGATGGAGGGGGAGGGGAGAGAGTTACTGATGAGGGAGGGGGAGAGTTACTGATGAGGGAGGGGGAGAGGGGGGAAAGTAACTGTTGAGGGAGGGGAGAGAGTGGAGAGTTACTGACGAGGGAAGGGGAGAGAGGGCAAAGTTACTGTTGAGGGAGGGGGAGAGAGGAGAGAGTTACTGTTGAGGGAGGGGGAGAGGGGAGAGTTACTGTTGAGGGAGGAGAGTTACTGTTGAGGGAGGGGGAGAGTTACTGTTGAGGGAGGAGAGAGAGTGGAGAGTTACTGTTGAGGGAGGAGAGAGAGTGGAGAGTTACTGTTGAGGGAGGAGAGAGAGTGGAAAGTTACTGTTGAGGGAGGGGGAGAGAGGAGAGAGTTACTGTTGAGGGAGGGGGAGAGTTACTGATGAGGGAGAGGGAGAGTTACTGATGAGGGAGCGGGAGGAGAGTTACTGTTGAGGGAGGGGGGAGAGTTACTGATGAGGGAGGGGGAGAGTTACTGATGAGGGAGAGTTACTGATGAGGGAGGGGAGAGTTACTGTTGATGGAGGGGAGAGTGGTGAGTTCCCTGTTGAGAGACGGGAGAGTTACTGTTGAGGGAGGGGGAGAGTTACTGATGAGGGAGGGGGGAGAGAGGGGAAAGTAACTGTTGAGGGAGGGGAGAGAGGGGAAAGTTATTGTTGAGGGACGGGGAGAGAGGAGAGAGTTACTGTTGAGGGAGGGGGAGAGGGGAGAGTTACTGTTGAGGGAGGGTGAGAGAGTGGAGAGTTACTGTTGCTTTCTCCTCATATTTCCTCTAGTCCAGCTCTATGGTCATCCAGCTCTATGGTCATCCAACTCTATGGTCATCCAGCTCTATGGTCATCCAGCTCTATGGTCATCCAGCTCTATGGTCATCCAGCTCTATGGTCATCCAGCTCTATGATCACTCAGCTCTATGATTACTCAGCTCTATGATCACTCAGCTCTATGATCACCCAGCTCTATGATCACTCAGCTTTGTGTTCAACCAGCTCTATGGTCATCCAGCTCTATGATCACTCAGCTCTATGATCACTCAGCTCTGTGTTCAACCAGCTCTGTGTTCATCCAGCTCTGTGTTCACCTAGCTCTACGGTCATCCAGCTCTATGGTCATCCATTGTTTAACTAGCATATTTATCCCGCTCTAGTTCTGCACCAAAACTATGTGTCTGCTGCTGCCCTTTGCCTTAGTTAAACTTCCATTCGTCTATCTGGAGAGATGAGAAATCCCAGTCGTTGACTTAGAGAGTTTATCATTCCTCTTCTCTTGACCTGTTATGTGACCTTTGCCCCCTCCCTCCTCTCCCTCCCTCCAGACTCATACTCGGCTGCAGGCAGCGAGGGTAGCATCTCCACCTCCGTGGCGTCCCTGCCTCCGACCCTGACGGTTTCCTGTAGCTCTGCCCCCAGCTCCCCAGGCTCGCGACGTTCCGTAAGCACCTTGAAGAAGTGGCTGACCAATCCAGTCCGCAAGCTCAGCGCTGGGGCCGTCAACATCTCAGCCAGCTCCAAGGGGGAGCGGCAGGTCAGGAAGTTGGATGGGGGAAGCAAATCCCCTCCTCCTATTCCCCCTTCTAGGCAGAGTCATGACCTGGGCCTGGGCCTGGGCCTGGGAGGGCTGGGGCTTGGCAGACCCCTAGGATCAGAGGACCACCTCACCACTATACTACCCATCACACACAAAGAGATGGTGAGTGGAGAGGCATTGCTAAGCACTAGTTTTACCTTTGTAAAGGTAGAGAACACTAGGGATACAAAAACCTACATTACATACAAGTATGTACAGTACCAGTCAAAAGTTTGGACACACCTACTCATTAAAGGGTTTTTCTTTAGAATAATAGTGAAGACATCAAAACTATGTAATAACACCTATGGAGTAACCAAAAAAACACAGAGTGAAGGAAAAGCAGCCAACAAGTGCTCAGCTAATGTGGGAACTCCTTCAAGACGGTTGGAAAAGCATTCCAGGTGAAGCTGGTTAAGAGAATGTCAAGAGTGTGCAAAGCTGTCATCAAGGCAAAGGGTGGCTACTTTGAAGAATCTCAAATATAAAATATATTTAGACTTTTTTGGTTACTACATGATTCCATATGTGTTATTTCATCGTTTTCATTTCTTCACTATTAGTCTACAACGTAGAAAATAGTACAAATAAAGAAAAACCCTTGAATGAGTAGGTGGGTCCAAACTACTGACTGGTACTGTACATACAGGTTACATACAGTGAGGACTAGCTACTCTACATTGGGACTATTTGGTCTATGGGTACTGACAGATTTGAAATGGACCTCTTAAGTAAACTCATCAGTATAATGTGTAGAAATCCCATAATATCTGTATCACAAGATAGGCCTATTAACAATAGGCTGATTGAATGAGGAGAGGATGTCGTCAACCTTCTTTTCAAAGTGGTTGACAAAGTCATCCGCAGAGAGGTGGAGGATTAAGGAGGGAGGAGAAGGTAGAAAATAGTTTCCTAGGATTAGAGGCAGAAGCTTGAAATCTAGTAATAGAAAGTGGCTTTAGCAGCAGATACAGAGGAAGAGGAGGAAGAGAGGAGGGGGTGAAAGGATGATAGATCCTCTGGAAAATGTGTTTTCCTCCATTTCCGCTCAGCTGCCTCAGCCCTGTTCTGCAAGATTGTAATGAGACTCAGCCATGGAGCAGGAGGGGAGGGCCGAGCAGGTCGAGAGGAAAGGAGACGGTACGAGTCATAGGATGCAGAAAGGGAGGAGAGTAGGGTCGAAGAGGCAGAATTAGGAAACAGGAGGGAGAAGGATTTAGCAGAAGGCAGAGATGATAGGATAGAAGAGGAGAGAGTAGTGGGAGAGAGAGAGTGAAGATTGTGATGACACATGACCATCTGGGTAGGGGCTGAGTGGTTAGGGTTGGAGGACAGGAGACAGAAAAGGAATGTAGTAGTGATCAGAGACCTGGGGGGGGGGGGGGGGGGGGGGGGGAGTTGGAAATAAATTAATTGAAGGCAGATGCCTCGAGGTGGAAGTCACCAAGTACGAAGAGCGGTGAGCCATCGTCAGGAAATGATCTTATTAAGGTGTCAAGCTCATTGAGGAAATCTCCAAGGCCACTTGGTGGGTGAAAGATGTGAAAAAATGAAGCTTAAGCTTAAGTGACAGCATGGAATTCACATGAGAAGATGGACTGGTGAGAAAACCTCCAGTTAGGAGAAATGAGTAGACGTGCCTCCACCACCACGTCTAGGGATGCGCAGCATAGTGCTCAGATGAACTAGGTGTTCTGGACCGCAGATCGGCAGGAATTCCACATAGGGTTTTGCACGCAGGGTACACTAAATTAGAAGGATTGCAACCAAGGAGTGGGGAGCATCTGTAAAGCAAACAGGTATGGAGAGGAGAGAGGAGAGGAGCAAACAGGTATGGAGAGGAGAGAGGAGAGGAGCAAACAGGTATGGAGAGGAGAGAGGAGAGGAGCAAACAGGTATGGATATGGAAAACACACACATAGTGGCCAAAGCTACAAAAGAGCAAAATGAGATCATCTGAAATTAACTAAGCAATGTATTCAAGTGAGAGAGTGGTGTGGAGCCTTCCTCTGCTTCTTGGCAGAACAACTCGGCAGAACTGTCTTAGTTTTGGCGACGGTCTTAGTTAAAGAGATTACTATTCCTGAGCAAATATCTACATATAAGATCGAGATCAGCTACCTTTTCTGTGTAAATGCTGTTGATGTTTATGTTGTTGTGTTATGTTGAGTAATGATGTTCTCCCTCTGCGTGTGTGTGTGTGTGTGTGTGTGTGTGTGTGTGTGTGTGTGTGTGTGTGTGTGTGTGTGTGTGTGTGTGTGTGTGTGTGTGTGTGTGTGTGTGTGTGTGTGTGTGTGTGTGTGTGTGTGTGTGTGTGTGTGTGTGTTGTAGGAGTGCAGGTATAGGTTGGCCAGTCCTGAGGAGCTTTCCTCAGCAACCCTAAACTCTCCCAGCTACTTGTCTGACTCACTACAGGGCTGTATTGCACTTGCCTACACACAGGTGAGTCAAACCACAGACACACATACAGCTCTCGCACACACACACACTCAAACGAACAAACAAATACACACACACACACGAGTCTGTCCCAACACACAGCCCTGTGTAACAGAGGTGGTTCAGTAAACCATGTTTGCATGTTGACAAACCTTGCCTGAAACATGACAACTGGTGTTAGACCCCTGAGCAAATGCCTAGGTCTAAGAGGCTAAACTAGGTAGATACAGACATACAATCTTATTGACATGGTCACAGATTACACAGTCAACTTATCCAACCATAAAAAACACAATCAATCGGACTGATGAACTGATGAACTGATGAACTGATGAAACACTCTATTGATAATCTATAGAAGGCTTTAGCTGTTGCTGCTCAGTGTATATGGGGACAGGGGAGAGTCTAATGATTTCCTCTGAGGAAAAACAGACCGGTAGGTGACATGGGTACAACACAAGGCTTCGTTTCCATGGCGCCTGAGACAGACCTGGGTATGAAACATCTCAGGGTCCATTCTATCCGGAATCCTTGGGACGTCCCTACCCCACATTGAAGTTGACTTGTTAAATAGTAAAGGTAGGCTAAAAGTGATTCACCTTTAGGTAAGGGTTGTTGTTATGGTTAAGGTAAGGGTAGAGGTTAAGGTTAGGGTTTAGAGTATGGACGTCCGAAGGATCCCAGATCACCACCACCGCTGCTGGGCTTGGCTGATCAAACATAGTTTCTCGGTCTCAGATACACACGCAGACACACACACCTAGATGAACTCAAGGTCCTCTCAGAGTTCATCAATAGGAGGCAGTCCAGTGGGGAAGGTTTGTCAAGACTTCTTCCCAAACGGCACCCTATCTCCTACATAGTGCACTACTACAGGGAATAGGGTGCCATTTGGGACACAGACTAGTCAGGGTTCTGTGTGATAGATGCATTAACATACTACAAAGAAAATCCCTACAGATAAAAAGAAAATGGCACTGAGAGGAGAAATGTAATGGAAGATGACTACTGTTCCAGGAAATGAGTCCAAACAATGGCTTTGCTCTTTCATTTACACATCAAACAATTGGAATTGTGTGAACGGCAACAGCAAATGGTATAGATGGCATTTGGAACAGAGAACAGGGTTGTAAGGGGGCCTGGATAGTGAACACTATGACAAAACACATCAGAGAGCCAGCGCTCATTCCTAGTGGACTCTTACCAGGGTCAGTGTTGATAAAAGGGTTTGAAACCGAGTGGAACAAGGGAGCAATATCTGAACTTTTCCAATAACAACACAGATTTCCAAATGTTTTGTTACAGTGTGCCCTACTGAACATGACCCAGGGAGGGGGTCATTCCCCCTGCAGTTCATTATAGCAGCCAGTCATAAGGCTCTGATGGCAGGATTACACACAGTCAGAGACAGATGGGAGAGAAGGGAAGGAGATCACTGGTTCAGTCTGTACTGCCAGAAGAGGGAAGAGAGGAAAGAGAGGGAGAGAGAAAAATAGGTATTAAAGTATGTAGGTCAGTCATCTCAGGGTCTCTCTCTCCCTCTCTCCTATTCTTCTCCCTCTATCACTGTCATTCTCCATCTCTCTCTTTCTCTCTCTCCTTCCTCCCCTCCTTTGACAGATTTACTGTTTCTCTTTCAGGAAAGGAAGAGAAAAGTTAAGACTTCTTAGAACACCCCATATATTTCTCTCTCACACACACACACACACACACACACACACACAGACAGACAGACAGACAGACAGACAGACAGACAGACAGACAGACAGACAGACAGACAGACAGACAGACAGACAGACAGACACCACACAGACTGAGAGACACACACACAAACCCTACCTACACCTCAATAAAGCATAAACAACAGGAGCACCATGCTCTCAGCTTTTATTAAAACTATTACAGATTTAAAGTTGGCTTCTGTGTAGAAAAACAAAACAAGCACAATAGAGGAGTGAAGGGGGGGGGGGGGGGGCGTAGAAAGAGAGCTGTGTGTGTGTGTGTGTGTGTATCTTTCCTGTGGGGTTCTACCAGATACAGAGAACATCTGGTAGTGATCCATGTCAAGCAGTCAGGGAGACCTGTCAGCCAGGGTAGAGCTCTGCTGGAGGGCTGGAGGCTTGGAGACCTGTCAGCCAGGGTAGAGCTCTGCTGGAGGCCTGGAGGGCTGGAGGCCTGGAGACCTGTCAGCCAGGGTAGAGCTCTGCTGGAGGGCTGGAGGCCTGGAGACCTGTCAGCCAGGGTAGAGCTCTGCTGGAGGGCTGGATGCTTGGAGACCTGTCAGCCAGGGTAGAGCTCTGCTGGAGGGCTGGAGGCCTGGAGACCTGTCAGCCAGGGTAGAGCTCTGCTGGAGGGCTGGAGGCTTGGAGACCTGTCAGCCAGGGTAGAGCTCTGCTGGAGGGCTGGAGGCTTGGAGACCTGTCAGCCAGGGTAGAGCTCTGCTGGAGGGCTGGAGGCTTGGAGACCTGTCAGCCAGGGTAGAGCTCTGCTGGAGGGCTGGAGGCCTGGAGGCCTGGAGACCTGTCAGCCAGAGTAGAGCTCTGCTGGAGGGCTGGAGGCTTGGAGACCTGTCAGCCAGGGTAGAGCTCTGCTGGAGGGCTGGAGGCCTGGAGACCTGTCAGCCAGGGTAGAGCTCTGCTGGAGGGCTGGAGGCCTGGAGACCTGTCTGCCAGGGTAGAGCTCTGCTGGAGGGCTGGAGGCCTGGAGACCTGTCAGCCAGGGTAGAGCTCTGCTGGAGGGCTGGAGGCTTGGAGACCTGTCAGCCAGGGTAGAGCTCTGCTGGAGGCCTGGAGGGCTGGAGGCCTGGAGACCTGTCAGCCAGGGTAGAGCTTTGCTGGAAGGCTGGAGGCCTGGAGACCTGTCAGCCAGGGTAGAGCTCTGCTGGAGGGCTGGAGGCCTGGAGACCTGTCAGCCAGGGTAGAGCTCTGCTGGAGGGCTGGATGCTTGGAGACCTGTCAGCCAGGGTAGAGCTCTGCTGGAGGGCTGGAGGCCTGGAGACCTGTCTGCCAGGGTAGAGCTCTGCTGGAGGCCTGGAGACCTGTCAGCCAGGGTAGAGCTCTGCTGGAGGGCTGGAGGCTTGGAGACCTGTCAGCCAGGGTAGAGCTCTGCTGGAGGGCTGGAGGCTTGGAGACCTGTCAGCCAGGGTAGAGCTCTGCTGGAGGCCTGGAGGGCTGGAGGCCTGGAGGCCTGGAGACCTGTCAGCCAGGGTAGAGCTTTGCTGGAGGGCTGGAGGCCTGGAGACCTGTCAGCCAGGGTAGAGCTCTGCTGGAGGGCTGGAGGCCTGGAGACCTGTCAGCCAGGGTAGAGCTCTGCTGGAGGCCTGGAAGGCTGGAAGCCTGGAGACCTGTCAGCCAAGGTAGAGCTCTGCTGGAGGCCTGGAGGGCTGGAGGCCTGGAGACCTGTCAGCCAGGGTAGAGCTCTGCTGGAGGCCTGGAGACCTGTCAGCCAGGGTAGAGCTCTGCTGGAGGCCTGGAGACCTGTCAGCTAGGGTAGAGCTCTGCTGGAGATGTTAATGCCATCATACCGTTTCTGTACCATACCGGGGTATACTCTGTTATTATACAGCACACAAACCTATTTTAGGCAACAGGGATCTTGATCCAGGAGGGAACTGAATGTCTCTGCTGTACCCAAGAAAACTGATCTTGACACCTAGACACCTAGCTAGCACGCTAGCAAACCAAATGCGTAGCTGGAGCCCTGAGCTGGATAACATTTATTTGACACATCTTAAATGTCTTATAGTTCTACTTAACTGATAGTTATAAGCAGTGGCGTAGCACGCCCCCTACACCACACACAGAGAAGTATACACATCAACACAACCACACACACACTGTGTGCTCTGCAGCTTTAGTAAAGGGACACATTTGCAGAAGTTGATGGGAAATAAAAGCCCATATACACTACATGACCAAATGTATGTGGACATCTGCTCGTCGAACATCTCATTCCAAAATTATGGGCATTAATATGGAGTTGATCTCCCCCTTGCTGCTATAACAGCCTCTACTCTTCTGGGAAGGCTTTCAACTAGATGTCGGAACATTGCTGCGGGGATTTGCTTCCATTCAGCCACAATAGCATTAGTGAGGTAGGGCACTGATGTTGAGGGATTAGGCCTGTCTCGTAGTCAGTGTTCCAATTTATCCCAAAGGTGTTCAATGGGGTTGAGGTCAGGGCTCTGTGCAGTTAAGTTCTTCCACAACGACCCCGACAAACCATATCTGTAAGGACATCAATTTGCACGTCAGTTAAGAACAAATTCTTATTTTCAAAAACGGCCTAGGAACAGTGGGTTAACTGCCTTGTTCAGGGGCAGAATGACAGATTTTTACCTTGTCAGCTCAGGGATTCAATCTTGCAACCTTTCGGTTACTAGTCCAACGCTCTAACCACTAGGTTACCTGCCGGCATTGTCATACTGAAACAGGAAAGGGCCTTTCTCAAATTGTTGCCACAAAGTTGGAAGCACAGAATCGTCTAGAATGTCATTGTTGGCTGTAGCATTAAGATTTCCCTTCACTGGAACTAAGGGGTCTATCCCGAACCATGAGCAACAGCCCCTGACCATTATTCACCCTCCACTAAACTTTACAGTTGGCACTATGAGTTGGGGCAGGAAGCATTCTCCTGGTAGGAGCTATAAGACGATGGGCTCATTGTAATGGCTGGAATGGAATAAATGGAACGCCAGCCATTACAAGGAGCCCATCCTACTATAGCTCCTCCCACCAAACTTCTCAGCCTCCTCTGGTGTGTATGCTTGGCCAGGCGTAAATAGGTTGACATCCACTATTCTAAAATGATGTACATGCCGATCGGAAGACTGTAGCCAATGAACATGACACTGAACAAGAACAAGATATTGTATGTTCAGACAATATAAGAGTGTATGTTACTGCTGACACAAGCATTACTCTAGTGTAGAATGTGTAGACAATGCTTCAATGTTCATTCAAGGATCTCCTTGGGAATGTATTTAAATTCCAGGAAAGTAGCCTCATGCATACCTCCTCAACCCAACTGATTAGGTCGCTGTGATCCATATGCAGATCTTTGCCAGATACTTCCTGAATGAATTGGATGTGGAAGTCCATGATGACACCATGTTCAGTGCTGTATATTTGGACTGTCTCTAAGCCCAAGACATTCTGTACACCACTGTCGTGTCTTTGGCTATGCCGGATTAAGTGATATGACATGCTATTCTATAAAATAATTTCTCCATAATTAATATCACCTGATTGAGCTAATCATGTAAATGTAATTAACTAGAGAGTCAGGCACCACAAAATAATATTTATAGAGCTGTTATCTTCGGAATAAACTCTTAAAGACCTAGTAATATTTTACATCAATAGCAGTCAATATTAATCCTCATCTTAATTCAGTCTCATCTGAAAGTTGTAAATTCTTGGTTGTCTGCACAAACCCTGGCTAACAATTTGAATCAGCAATACAAAATTGTTTTTAATTATTTATTTACTACATACCTAACTAATCACACAGAATTACACATACACATAATTAAATCATAACTTGATTACTTATTACGTCATAAAGGAAAACGTCCCTAGTGGGCGGAACAGATATGACAGCTGGTTACACAAAAGAAAAGGGGCTGGGTTTGAGTGAAAGAGTGGGAAGACTGAGGAACAAAGGGGAAAAGCTTTGCTATCGTAAATACAGTATCTTATGCATTCTAAATTACCGCCCATTTGGAAAAGGAAAATACAATAAATATATACTCTGAGCTGCGCTTTGGTAGGTTGGTGGTAGATGGAAGGCCGTGTTGCCAAACCGAGTCCTTTGAAGAATGTCTCTGGTTGTCAATTGGATATGTTGTAGTAACATCATTGGGTGATAGACGGGATACTCTGTCTGTTCCTTCCTAACCCTTGTTGCATCGGCCATTCCGATTAATCGGTCGACCTCTAGTAGAGAGGAAAAAGGGGGGAAGAGGTATTTATGACTGTCATAAACCTACCCCTCAGGCCAACTCCGTTACTTGTCCAATATTTAAACGTTTTGTACCAGGGGAGGTAGCCCTCTCTACCGCCCCCTTTCCCCTTCTTTCTTTCTCTCCCTCACTTCTTTTTCATGGTGACTTCACCACATCCAACACCAGAGTTCCTAAACTTTGTCCTGGCTTATAAAAATAACCAACTCGTTTGGGAAACCCTGCCTTACACCATTATTAGTGACAGTGAGATCCCCTTCATTCTGGTCCATAGTGTCTGGCTGCTCCCCCCCCCCCCCCCCCCCCCCCCTCCCTGGTCACCTTGGTGACCTGCATCATTATCCTCCCATTCTCTCTCTCACTTTGCCTCTCCTTTTCTCTTTACCTCACCCTGCCTCCCTCTTCCTTATGTGATCTATCTCTCTAACACATTGCCTCCATCATTCTCTCTCCCTCTATCCCTCCACTTTGCCCTTCTCTCTCTCTCTCTCTCTCTCTCTCTCTCTCTCTCTCTCTCTCTCTCTATCTTCAGATTGTCAATGGACCACATATTATATCATAACCCTATTCCCTGTCCCGTCTGTTTGACCAGGATACTCAGTCCACCAATGTCTGTCCAGATGACAACGTCTCAGTATTGATGGACAACACCCCCAGCCAATCATCAGCGGCTGACAGTGAGGAGGAGAGGAGGAGTGCCTTAGAGAAGAGCATGTAAGTGACTCCACTGTAATTACACAACACTGCCCTTACTCTAAAACTGACCAAAGTTTGATGTACAACACAGCATTTCCATGAGCATCATGTATGGCTGCAAACAATTATCTTAAATTGGCAATCTGCAGTTGAAACAATTACAAATGGGTTCACCCCACCACTGTTTTGGTGAAGGATTGTCCACTTGGAAGACCCATTTACGACCAAGTTTTCACTTCCTGACTGATGTCTTGAGATGTTGCTGCAATATATCTACATTATTTTCCTTCCTCATGATGTCATCTATTTTGTGAAGTGCACCAGTCCCTCCTGCATTAAAGCACCCCCACAACATGATGCTGCCACCCCCGTGCTTCACGGTTGGGATGGTGTTCTTCGGCTTGCAAGCATCTCCCCTTTTCATCCAAACATAACGATGGTCATTATGGCCAAGCAGTTCTATTTTTGTTTCATCAGACCAGAGGACATTTCTCCAGAAAGTACAATCTTTGATGCCAAACAAAGAGGCACTGAGTTTGAAGGTAGGCCTTGAAATACATCCACAGGTACACCTCCAATTGACTCTAATGATGTCAATTAGCCTGCTGATTGAAGCTTCTAAAGCCATGACATAATTTTCTGCAATTTTCCAAGCTGTTTAAAGGCACAGTCATCTTAGTGTATTTAAACTTCTGACCCACTGGATTGGTGGTACAGTGAATTATAAGTGAAATAATCTATCTATAAACAATTTTTGGAAACATTTCTTGTGTCATGCACAAAGTAGATGTCCTTACCGACTCGCCAAAAGTGGTTGAAAAACGAGTTTTAATGACTCCAACATAAGTGTATGTAAACTTCTGACTTCAACTGTACATATAGTTATTTTAAAAGTCCAAAAATGTATGTAACAACTGCAGATTGCCCCTTTAAACAGACAAGACTGTTTGGAAAGACTTTTCATTGATGGGGATGACCAACACTTAGTATCGTCTCTCTGTCCAGGTACGTACTGAAGGAACTCCTAGAGACAGAGAAAGTGTATGTGGAAGACCTGGGGTGCATAGTAGAGGTGAGAATACAGTATTAGAACCATTTCCAGGGACAGTGATATCAACAGCGGCAGCAGAAACCACCGTTTCACTGCTGGAGTTTGAAATCTGACAACTTTTGCATCAACCAAGGCAGAAGAAGATCCAGCACCCATTTATTCAATGATTTGGCCTGGAAATCATTGTCAACGCAACACCTTCAGTTTCTTTCAACACAGCTTTGTCTGGCTCCAAAAACAGACATTTATTTTATTGGGTTTGATTTTATTAATATATATATATTAGTATCGTGTTACAAAACTATTAATCTGACAGAGTTTGATATATTCTAGGTGAAGAAATTGAAGACTTCAGACAGTTATTTTTGGCCCAGTGATGTTATGGCAACATAATACCGACCTGCCTATGTTTGGAAAGCTTTTCCAAGTCAGAAATGGTTGTTTTCCAGGTAATTTGTTATGTACAGTATATGTGGCAGAACTACATAGACTTTAGCTCAACAGGTTAACACAGTCTTGTTGTGTGCAGGAGACCTGGGCTTGAATCCCAGTAAGTAAGTACAGGATATGAGATCTGAGGTTGGGTGTATGTTTCCTGTACAGGGCTACATGGTCACTATGACTAGTAAAGGTATACCAGCCGACATGAAGGGAAAAGACAAGATCGTGTTCGGAAACATTCATCAAATTTTCGACTGGCATAAAGAGTGAGTATCGGAGATACTGTACAGTGTGTGTGTGTGTGTGTGTGTGTGTGTGTGTGTGTGTGTGTGTGTGTGTGTGTGTGTGTGTGCGTGTGTGTGGTGTTTGTAACCTGTCTCTCTCTCTAGCTACTTCATGGGCGAGCTGGAGAAATGTATAGCAGAACCAGAGAGACTGGCCCAACTTTTCATAAAGCATGTGAGTCTACACACACGGACACACACAGGGACACACACACGCAGACACACACACACACACGGACACACATGGACACACACACAAGCACATGGACACACACAGATACAGGTGTGTCCTGTGTCCATTTGGGGTCTGTTGAGGTATAACACTGTAAGGAAACACATGAAAAGCTCCTGTTTATCCACCAACACATCTCTGTATTTCAGCTGCTAGCATTCGCCCCCTCACTCGCACTCGCACCCTTACACACACACAAACACACACACACACGTTTCCCCCTCCACTTCCTTGTTGTTGATACCAAGGATTTCAGACCTGCCTGTGTTTTCCTAGCCACAGACAGGCTGGCTAGCATCTTGACCAGCCCAGACAGAACCGGTCAGTCAGGAAGCGTGTGTGTGGCTGGACCGAGCGGTCAGGAAGCATGTGGAGAAAAACAGCTGCAGTTTGAAGAAGCAAACAGAAAAAAGCCACATGAATAAGAATCCGTAATAATAAACACTTGACTAGACTCTTTGTGGCTATTTTCCTCCGGCTTTAAAGATGACTATATCTGTACTGTATCTGGTCGATAAACTGCTGATCAACAGAGATTTTTTTACTGAGCGGTCCCAAACATACAGATCAAAAATATAAACGCAACAGGTAAAGTATTGGTCCCAAGTTTCATGAGCTGAAATTTAAGATCCCAGTAATGTTCCATACACACACAAAAAGCTTATTTCTCTGAAGTCTTGTGTACACATTTGTTTTCATCCCTGTTAGTGAGCATTTCTCCTTTGCCAAGATAATCCATCCATCTGACAGGTGCGGCATATCAAGAAGCTGATTAAACAGCATTATCATTACACAGGTTCACCTTGTGCTGGGGACAATAAAAGGCCACTCTAAAATGTGCAGTTTTGTCTCACAACACAATGCCAGAGACGTCTCAAGTTTGCGCAATTGGTATGCTGACTGGAATGTCCACCAGAGCTGGTGCCACCCATTGAGCATGTTTGGGATGCTCTGAATCAAAGTGTACCGTTGCCGCCAATATCCAGCAACTTTGCAAAGCCATTTGAAGAGGAGTGGGACAAAATTCCACATGCCACAATCAACAGCCTGATCAACTCTATGTGAAGGAGATGTGTCGCGCTGCATGAGGCAAATGGTGGCCACACCAGACACTGACTGGTTTTCTGATCCACGCCCCCTTTTTTTTATGTATCTGGGACTACAGTAACAGATGCATATCTGTGTTCCCAGTCATGTGAAATCCATAGATTAGGGCCTAATGAATTTATTTCAATTGACTGATTTGTCTGTATAAACTGTAACTCTGTAAAATGATTGCGTTCATTATTTTGTTCAGTATACCAACAAGACCGTAAATACACATCTTGAAGCAACCACATACAGTGGGGAGAACAAGTACTTGATACACTGCCGATTTTGCAGGTTTTCCTTCAACTGTGAGAGACGGAATCTAAAACAAAAATGCAGAAAATCACATTGCATGATTTTTAAGTAATTCATTTGCATTTTATTGCATGACATAAGTATTTGATCACCTACCAACCAGTAAGAATTCCGGCTCTCACAGACCTGTTCGTTTTTCTTTAAGAAGCACTCCTGTCCTCCACTCATTACCTGTATTAACTGCACCTGTTGGAACTCATTACCTGTATAAAAGACACCAGTCCACACACTCAATCAAACAGACTCCAACCTCTCCACAATGGCCAAGACCAGAGAGCTGTGTAAGGACATCAGGGATAAAATTGTAGACCTGCACAAGGCTGGGATGTGCTACAGGACAATAGGCAAGCCGCTTGGTGAGAAGGCAACAACTGTTGGCGCAATTATTAGAAAACGGAAGAAGTTCAAGATGACGGTCAATCACCCTCGGTCTGGGGCTCCATGCAAGATCTCACCTTGTGAGGCATCAATGATCATGAGGAAGGTGAGGGATCAGCCCAGAACTACACGGCAGCACCTAGTCAATGACCTGAAGAGAGCTGGGACCACAGTCTCAAAGAAAACCATTAGTAACACACTACACCGCCATGGATTAAAATCCTGCAGCGCACGCAAGGTCACCCTGCTCAAGCCAGCGCATGTCCAGGCCCAACTGAAGTTTGCCAATGACCATCTGGATGATCCAGAGGAGAAATAGGAGAAGGTCATGTGGTCTGATGTGACAAAAATAGAGCTTTTTGGTCTAAACTCCACTTGCCGTGTTTGGAGGAAGAAGAAGGATGAGTACAACCCCAAGAACACCATCCCAACCGTGAAGCATGGAGGTGGAAACATCATTCTTTGGGGATGCTTTTCTGCAAAGGGGATAGGACGACTGCACCGTATTGAGGGGAGGATGGATGGGGCCATGTATCGCGAGATCTTGGCCAACAACCTCCTTCCCTCAGTAAGAGCATTGAAGATGGGTCGTGGCTGGGTCTTCCAGCATGACAACGACCCGAAACACACAGCCAGGGCAACTAAGGAGTGGCTCCATAAGAAGCATCTCAAGGTCCTGGAGTGGCCTAGCCAGTCTCCAGACCTGAACCCAATAGAAAATCTTTGGAGGGAGCTGAATGTCCGTATTGCCCAGTGACAGCCCCGACAGCCTACGTTTCCTGTAGTTCTTGACCAGGTTTGCACACACTGCAGCAGGGATTTTGGCCCACTCCTCCAGAAAGACCTTCTCCAGATCCTTCAGGTCTCAGCCCAGCGACAGGCCCGAAACCTGAAGGATCTGGAGTAGGTCTGTATGGAGGAATGGGCCAAAATCCCTGCTGCAGTGTGTGCAAACCTGGTCAAGAACTACAGGAAACATATGATCTCTGTAATTGCAAACAAAGGTTTCTGTACCAAATATTAAGTTCTGCTTTTCTGATGTATCAAATACTTATGTCATGCAATAAAATGCTAATTAATTACTTAAAAATCATATCATGTGATTTTCTGGATTTTTGTTTTAGATTCTGTCTCTCACAGTTGAAGTGTACCTATGATAAAAACAATTACAGACCTCTACATGCTTTGTAAGTAGGAAAACCTGCAGTGTATCAAATACTTGTTCTCCCCACTGTATTTAGTACATTTTGACCCCCCCCACACATGTTTTTAAATGTACATTTGAGTCATTAAGCAAACACTCTTATCCAGAGCGACTTAGCAATTAGGGTTAAGTGCCTTGCTCAAGGGCACATCAACAGGTTTTTCACCTATTCTGCTTGGGGATTCAAACCAGCAACCTTTCGGTGACTGACTCAACGCTCTTAACAGTTAGGCTACCTGCCGCCCACACACACACTCACACTCAAAGAAAACAGCTGATTTCTGTCGCTGGAACTACCAGAGCTTGCCCTCGAAATATAGTACTGATCTGTTCACAAGAACACATTGAATGCAGTGTTTCATCCTCACAGCCTCCTAGCCCCCTGGCCCATAGACATCCTGTAATTCCCCTACCTGCCTGGTCTCCAGGATGCAGAGATAACGAGCTTCAGAAGAATTGCTAGGTCGAAGGTAGAGTTAGGTTATTCTGCTGTCAAAGGCTCTGCTTACGTGGAGGATAGCAGGACAGCATTGTGGGTACATTATACATATCTTCATTCACAGGTAACTCCATTACTGCTTACACACACACACACACACATTACCACTCCCAGGTTTACCACAGCTCCTCTTCTTTCATCTGACAATTAGTCACACTGGAGGTAGAGAGGTAGAGAGAGAATAGTGAGAAGGGAGAGAGAGTATGTGAGAGAAATAGAGGGAGAGAGAAAGTGTTTCGCTTAAAGACAAATAATTGTTTCTTTGTTCTGTTCCTTCCTTTTAATGGGTAATGGCTCAGAGAAAGACATCATCACACATTGATCTTTGAAGATTCCAGATACATTTTTGCCAGTAAAACAGACATATTAATTTGTGCTAAAAGAGAGAGATACATTTTGTCTAATAAGGTTAATTCCTGAAGTTTTGTTACCTTCCATTTTGTTATTTCCTCATTTTACAAACCCTTGGTTTTGTAACCTCCTAATTTTGCAAACCCTTGGTTTTGTAACCTCCTCATTTTACAAACCCTTGGTTTTGTAACCTCCTCATTTTACAAACCCTTGGTTTTGTAACCTCCTAATTTTGCAAAGCCTTGGTTTTGTAACCTCCTAATTTTGCAAACCCTTGGTTTTGTAACCTCCTCATTTTACAAACCCTTGGTTTTGTAACCTCCTCATTTTACAAACCCTTGGTTTTGTAACCTCCTAATTTTGCAAACCCTTGGTTTTGTAACCTCCTAATTTTGCAAACCCTTGGTTTTGTAACCTCCTCATTTTACAAACCCTTGGTTTTGTAACCTCCTCATTTTACAAACCCTTGGTTTTGTAACCTCCTAATTTTGCAAACCCTTGGTTTTGTAACCTCCTCATTTTACAAACCCTTGGTTTTGTAACCTCATTTTGTAAACCCTTGGTTTTGTAACCTCCTCGTTTTACAAACCCTTGGTTTTGTAACCTCCATTTTGCAAACCCTTGGTTTTGTAACCTCATTTTACAAACCCTTGGTTTTGTAACCTCATTTTACAAACCCTTGGTTTTGTTACCTCCATTTTGCAAACCCTTGGTTTTGTAACCTCCTCGTTTTACAAACCCTTGGTTTTGTAACCTCCTCGTTTTACAAACCCTTGGTTTTGTAACCTCCATTTTGCAAACCCTTGGTTTTGTAACCTCCTCGTTTTACAAACCCTTGGTTTTGTAACCTCATTTTACAAACCCTTGGTTTTGTAATCTCCTCATTTTGTAAACCCTTGGTTTTGTAACCTCCATTTTGCAAACCCTTGGTTTTGTAACCTCCATTTTGCAAACCCTTGGTTTTGTAACCTCCATTTTGCAAACCCTTGGTTTTGTAACCTCCTCATTTTGTAAACCCTTGGTTTTGTAACCTCCTCATTTTACAAACCCTTGGTTTTGTAACCTCCTCATTTTACAAACCCTTGGTTTTGTAACCTCCTAATTCTGCAAACCCTTGGTTTTGTAACCTCCTAATTTTGCAAACCCTTGGTTTTGTAACCTCCTCATTTTACAAACCCTTGGTTTTGTAACCTCCATTTTGCAAACCCTTGGTTTTGTAACCTCATTTTACAAACCCTTGGTTTTGTAACCTCATTTTACAAACCCTTGGTTTTGTTACCTCCATTTTGCAAATCCTTGGTTTTGTAACCTCCTCGTTTTACAAACCCTTGGTTTTGTAACCTCCTCGTTTTACAAACCCTTGGTTTTGTAACCTCCATTTTGCAAACCCTTGGTTTTGTAACCTCCTCGTTTTACAAACCCTTGGTTTTGTAACCTCATTTTACAAACCCTTGGTTTTGTAATCTCCTCATTTTGTAAACCCTTGGTTTTGTAACCTCCATTTTGCAAACCCTTGGTTTTGTAACCTCCACGTTTTACAAACCCTTGGTTTTGTAATCTCCATTTTGCAAACCCTTGGTTTTGTAACCTCATTTTACAAACCCTTGGTTTTGTAACCTCATTTTACAAACCCTTGGTTTTGTAACCTCCATTTTGCAAACCCTTGGTTTTGTAACCTCCTCGTTTTACAAACCCTTGGTTTTGTAACCTCCTCGTTTTACAAACCCTTGGTTTTGTAACCTCCATTTTGCAAACCCTTGGTTTTGTAACCTCCTCGTTTTACAAACCCTTGGTTTTGTAACCTCATTTTACAAACCCTTGGTTTTGTAACCTCCTCATTTTGTAAAACCTTGATTTTGTAACCTCCATTTTGCAAACCCTTGGTTTTGTAACCTCCATTTAGCAAACCCTTGGTTTTGTAACCTCCATTTTGCAAACCCTTGGTTTTGTAACCTCCTCATTTTGTAAACCCTTGGTTTTGTAACCTCCATTTTTCAAACCCTTGGTTTTGTAACCTCCATTTTGCAAACCCTTGGTTTTGTAACCTCCTCATTTTGTAAACCCTTGGTTTTGTAACCTCCTCATTTTACAAACCCTTGGTTTTGTAACCTCCTCATTTTACAAACCCTTGGTTTTGTAACCTCCTAATTTTGCAAACCCTTGGTTTTGTAACCTCCTAATTTTGCAAACCCTTGGTTTTGTAACCTCCTCATTTTACAAACCCTTGGTTTTGTAACCTCCTCATTTTACAAACCCTTGGTTTTGTAACCTCCTAATTTTGCAAACCCTTGGTTTTGTAACCTCCTCATTTTACAAACCCTTGGTTTTGTAACCTCCATTTTGCAAACCCTTGGTTTTGTAACCTCCACGTTTTAAAAACCCTTGGTTTTGTAATCTCCATTTTGCAAACCCTTGGTTTTGTAACCTCATTTTACAAACCCTTGGTTTTGTAACCTCATTTTACAAACCCTTGGTTTTGTAACCTCCATTTTGCAAACCCTTGGTTTTGTAACCTCCTCGTTTTACAAACCCTTGGTTTTGTAACCTCCTCGTTTTACAAACCCTTGGTTTTGTAACCTCCATTTTGCAAACCCTTGGTTTTGTAACCTCCTCGTTTTACAAACCCTTGGTTTTGAAACCTCATTTTACAAACCCTTGGTTTTGTAACCTCCTCATTTTGTAAAACCTTGGTTTTGTAACCTCCATTTTGCAAACCCTTGGTTTTGTAACCTCCATTTTGCAAACCCTTGGTTTTGTAACCTCCATTTTGCAAACCCTTGGTTTTGTAACCTCCTCATTTTGTAAACCCTTGGTTTTGTAACCTCCATTTTTCAAACCCTTGGTTTTGTAACCTCCATTTTGCAAACCCTTGGTTTTGTAACCTCCTCATTTTGTAAACCCTTGGTTTTGTAACCTCCTCATTTTACAAACCCTTGGTTTTGTAACCTCCTCATTTTACAAACCCTTGGTTTTGTAACCTCCATTTTGCAAACCCTTGGTTTTGTAACCTCCTCGTTTTACAAACCCTTGGTTTTGAAACCTCATTTTACAAACCCTTGGTTTTGTAACCTCCTCATTTTGTAAAACCTTGGTTTTGTAACCTCCATTTTGCAAACCCTTGGTTTTGTAACCTCCATTTTGCAAACCCTTGGTTTTGTAACCTCCATTTTGCAAACCCTTGGTTTTGTAACCTCCTCATTTTGTAAACCCTTGGTTTTGTAACCTCCATTTTTCAAACCCTTGGTTTTGTAACCTCCATTTTGCAAACCCTTGGTTTTGTAACCTCCTCATTTTGTAAACCCTTGGTTTTGTAACCTCCTCATTTTACAAACCCTTGGTTTTGTAACCTCCTCATTTTACAAACCCTTGGTTTTGTAACCTCCTAATTTTGCAAACCCTTGGTTTTGTAACCTCCTAATTTTGCAAACCCTTGGTTTTGTAACCTCCTCATTTTACAAACCCTTGGTTTTGTAACCTCCTCATTTTACAAACCCTTGGTTTTGTAACCTCCTAATTTTGCAAACCCTTGGTTTTGTAACCTCCTCATTTTACAAACCCTTGGTTTTGTAACCTCATTTTACAAACCCTTGGTTTTGTAACCTCCTAATTTTGCAAACCCTTGGTTTTGTAACCTCCTAATTTTGCAAACCCTTGGTTTTGTAACCTCCTCATTTTACAAACCCTTGGTTTTGTAACCTCCTCATTTTACAAACCCTTGGTTTTGTAACCTCCTAATTTTGCAAACCCTTGGTTTTGTAACCTCCTCATTTTACAAACCCTTGGTTTTGTAACCTCATTTTACAAACCCTTGGTTTTGTAACCTCCATTTTGCAAACCCTTGGTTTTGTAACCTCCTCGTTTTACAAACCCTTGGTTTTGTAACCTCCTCGTTTTACAAACCCTTGGTTTTGTAACCTCCATTTTGCAAACCCTTGGTTTTGTAACCTCCTCGTTTTACAAACCCTTGGATTTGTAACCTCATTTTACAAACCCTTGGTTTTGTAACCTCCTCATTTTGTAAACCCTTGGTTTTGTAACCTCCATTTTGCAAACCCTTGGTTTTGTAACCTCCTCATTTTGTAAACCCTTGGTTTTGTAACCTCCATTTTGCAAACCCTTGGTTTTGTAACCTCCATTTTGCAAACCCTTGGTTTTGTAACCTCATTTTGTAAACCCTTGGTTTTGTAACCTCCTCATTTTACAAACCCTTGGTTTTGTAACCTCATTTTACAAACCCTTGGTTTTGTAACCTCCTCGTTTTACAAACCCTTGGTTTTGTAACCTCCTCGTTTTACAAACCCTTGGTTTTGTAACCTCCTCGTTTTACAAACCCTTGGTTTTGTAACCTCCTCATTTTACAAACCCTTGGTTTTGTAACCTCCTCGTTTTACAAACCCTTGGTTTTGTAACCTCATTTTACAAACCCTTGGTTTTGTAACCTCCTCATTTTACAAACCCTTGGTTTTGTAACCTCCTCATTTTACAAACCCTTGGTTTTGTAACCTCCTCATTTTACAAACCCTTGGTTTTGTAACCTCCTCGTTTTACAAACCCTTGGTTTTGTAACCTCCTCGTTTTACAAACCCTTGGTTTTGTAACCTCCTCATTTTACAAACCCTTGGTTTTGTAACCTCCATTTTGCAAACCCTTGTTTTTGTAACCTCCTCATTTTGTAAACCCTTGGTTTTGTAACCTCCTCGTTTTACAAACCCTTGGTTTTGTAACCTCCTCATTTTGTAAACCCTTGGTTTTGTAACCTCATTTTACAAACCCTTGGTTTTGTAACCTCCTCATTTTGTAAACCCTTGGTTTTGTAACCTCCATTTTGCAAACCCTTGGTTTTGTAACCTCCATTTTGCAAACCCTTGGTTTTTTAACCTCCATTTTGCAAACCCTTGGTTTTGTAACCTCCTCATTTTGTAAACCCTTGGTTTTGTAACCTCCATTTTGCAAACCCTTGGTTTTGTAACCTCCATTTTGCAAACCCTTGGTTTTTTAACCTCCATTTTGCAAACCCTTGGTTTTGTAACCTCATTTTGTAAACCCTTGGTTTTGTAACCTCCATTTTGCAAACCCTTGGTTTTGTAACCTCCATTTTGCTAACCCTTGGTTTTGTAACCTCCTCGTTTTACAAACCCTTGGTTTTGTAACCTCATTTTACAAACCCTTGGTTTTGTAACCTCCTAATTTTACAAACCCTTGGTTTTGTAACCTCCTCGTTTTACAAACCCTTGGTTTTGTAACCTCCTCGTTTTACAAACCCTTGGTTTTGTAACCTCCTCATTTTACAAACCCTTGGTTTTGTAACCTCCTCATTTTACAAACCCTTGGTTTTGTAACCTCCTCATTTTACAAACCCTTGGTTTTGTAACCTCCTCGTTTTACAAACCCTTGGTTTTGTAACCTCCTCATTTTACAAACCCTTGGTTTTGTAACCTCCTCATTTTACAAACCCTTGGTTTTGTAACCTCCTCATTTTACAAACCCTTGGTTTTATAACCTCCTCGTTTTACAAACCCTTGGTTTTTTAACCTCCTCGTGGGATGAATCCTTAAGCTCTTACAGCAGTGTTTTCCACTACTTTGTGGGTCTATTTAGAATCTAAAGCTATTGTTAACTGCTTTGTATATTGAAGCAATAAGGCCAGAGAGGGTGTGGTATATGGCCAATATACCACGGCTAAGGGCTGTTCTTAGGCACAACACAACGCAGCCATTAATCACAAACTCTGGAGGAGCCATTGCTATTATAAACTGGTTACCAACCTATTTAGAGCAGTAAAAATACATGCTTTGTCATACCCGTGATATACAGGTTTGCAACACAATAAACTTCTGTTTTGATAATATTTTGAATCTAGTTCAATATGTTCAAAGCAGTTATAGATAATGCTGTGTGCTGTACTATTTATTTTCTGATATGTTAAATTGCTATAAGGTGGACTGTCTGCGCGTATGTTTGTATTACAGGAGAGGCGTCTCCACATGTACGTGGTTTATTGTCAGAATAAACCCAAGTCGGAACACATTGTCTCTGAGTACATCGAGACCTACTTCCAGGTTAGTATCTCTTAGCAAACATACAGCTAAGTCCACCATACATCACTGTTATCTTACTGAAACGCTCGTTCCAAAAATACAATTCAGTTTTTATTAGACTCCTTTTGCTGGAATGTTATTTCCTTTTGTGGTAATGGCAGGTTTGGTTTTAGTCACGTAGTATGTCACGTGGGAATAATGCTATGCTTTGTAGATGTGGTCATGTGAAGGTAATAACATGTCATATTGATGGGTGGTTGTGGTAGTGAAGGTAATAACATGTCATATTGATGGGTGGTTGTGGTCATGTGAAGGTAATAACATGTCATATTGATGGGTGGTTGTGGTAGTGAAGGTAATAACATGTCATATTGATGGGTGGTTGTGGTCATGTGAAGGTAATAACATGTCATATTGATGGGTGGTTGTGGTCATGTGAAGGTAATAACATGTCATATTGATGGGTGGTTGTGGTAGTGAAGGTAATAACATGTCATATTGATGGGTGGTTGTGGTCATGTGAAGGTAATAACATGTCATATTGATGGGTGGTTGTGGTAGTGAAGGTAATAACATGTCATATTGATGGGTGGTTGTGGTAGTGAAGGTAATAACATGTCATATTGATGGGTGGTTGTGGTCATGTGAAGGTAATAACATGTCATATTGATGGGTGGTTGTGGTCATGTGAAGGTAATAACATGTCATATTGATGGGTGGTTGTGGTAGTGAAGGTAATAACATGTCATATTGATGGGTGGTTGTGGTCATGTGAAGGTAATAACATGTCATATTGATGGGTGGTTGTGGTAGTGAAGGTAATAACATGTCATATTGATGGGTGGTTGTGGTCATGTGAAGGTAATAACATGTCATATTGATGGGTGGTTGTGGTCATGTGAAGGTAATAACATGTCATATTGATGGGTGGTTGTGGTAGTGAAGGTAATAACATGTCATATTGATGGGTGGTTGTGGTCATGTGAAGGTAATAACATGTCATATTGATGGGTGGTTGTGGTCATGTGAAAGTAATAACATGTCATATTGATGGGTGGTTGTGGTAGTGAAGGTAATAACATGTCATATTGATGGGTGGTTGTGGTCATGTGAAGGTAATAACATGTCATATTGATGGGTGGTTGTGGTAGTGAAGGTAATAACATGTCATATTGATGGGTGGTTGTGGTCATGTGAAGGTAATAACATGTCATATTGATGTCTGGTTGTGGTAGTGAAGGTAATAACATGTCATATTGATGGGTGGTTGTGGTAGTGAAGGTAATAACATGTCATATTGATGGGTGGTTGTGGTAGTGAAGGCAGGTCAAATTAATAATACATGCTTGAGGTCATGTCTGTGTGTGTGTCCCGATGCCATATCATACACTATGTAATCATGCCATATTGGATCTTGTAGGAATGCAATGTTGTGGTTGGTCGTATTAATGACATTTTGAGGTGTATCATATTGATATACACTGAATTAACAAAACATTAATATTGAGTTGCACCATCCCCCCAACACCCCCATCAACCCTTTTGTGTGTTGGACCTATCAGGAGCTGAGACAACATCTGGGTCACAGACTACAACTCAACGACCTGCTGATCAAACCAGTCCAGAGGATCATGAAGTACCAGCTGCTGCTTAAGGTGACACACACGTACAGTATACGCACACACGCAGGCACGCGCACGCACGCATGTAGACACACACACACAAACGGACAGATATACAGTACATGCACGCACAGACACAGACACACACACAATGACACACACACAATGACACACACACACACACAGACACACAGACACACAGACACACAGACACACAGACACAGACACACAGACACACAAACACACAATTACAGCGAGTCATTTTTTCTTGTACATTTTTATTTTGACCTCTTCTGTAAGTAAATACTGGCCCGTAACAGGAGTATATGAAGATAGTTGCTCAACGAAACCCCATATTTGGTGCGTAACAAAAGTATTTTGACATTATAACACTTGCAGAGCTGTGTAATGGGAGTTTGAATTGTAACTTCCTGGGTGTTAGAGAGGAGACACGTCATACTCATCGTCCACATCTCTAAAGCACGGATACTGGGGCAATGAACATCGTCATACAACTATCACCTAGTGCCAAGCTTGTACTCTCTCTGGTATTCAAATGAATCTGAGAAACTGAGAAAGCATCTTCCAGATGTCCTCACCTTACATTACATTGACTGGAACTCTCCTGACTCCATGCTGCGTTTATGTGAACAGGACTTCCTCAAGTATTACACCAAAGCTGGGATGGACACAGAAGAACTGGAGGTGGGTGTTCTAATGCAGATCATGCTGTTATTACACAGTTTCTACCATGCATCTACATCTACTAGTTCTCTAGGAACAGGCAACTACTAGAGCATGTGAGGCAATGTTTTATTTTGTTCTCTCTAGTCAAACAACCTGTATTCAAGATTTGCTAGTTTTAAGGATCCCTCTCTCTCTCTCTCTCTCTCTCTCTCTCTCTCTCTCTCTCGCTCTCTTTCTCTCTCTCTCTCTCTCTCTCTCTCTCTCTCTCTCTCTCTCTCTCTCTCTCTCTCTCTCGCTCTCTCTCTCTCTCTCTCTCTCACACACACACACACACAACCACACACATACACACAACCACACACATACACATACACAGAAAGCGGTAGAGGTGATGTGCTTTGTGCCCAAACGCTGCAATGACATGATGAACGTGGGACGCCTGCAGGGCTTTGAGGTAAGGAGGTATTGGAATTTAGGGCTCAGTTTAATCTGTATCGTGGAACTTCAATGTTCCTGCGTTAGCCAAGACTGCCGACACGTTAAACGTTGCGTATGTCAGCTCAATTGGAAATGATCTTAACATTTCTATAGCGATGAACTTCCGCGGCACAAATTGAATCAAGCCCTAGGTCTCTCTTTAAAATAGTTCTCACAATTGATGTACTGCACTGTAAGCCAGTGTTTCCCAAAACCTCTTCTGAAGTAACTCCAGGCCCAGCCAGTCAATTTATTTGATGTATTCCAGAACTAGAACTGTTGATTCAACTAATGAGGGGTTTGGTGATTAGGTGATCATTTGAATCAGGTCTGCTAGTTCTGGAAAACATCAAGTCACTGGCCGGGGGCTCAAGCAGAGGTCCGCTGCAAGCCATACAGTAAACCTCTGTCCTCTATTCATCCTGTGTCTCTTCTCTCCATCTCTCCCTCCATCCTTCCTTTGTCCCCAGGGTAAGATCACTGCGCAGGGGAAGCTGCTCCAGCAGGACACCTTCACAGTGATGGAACAGGACAGCAGCTTTCTGTCCCGAGCCAAGGAGAGGCGGGTCTTCCTGTTTGAACAGCTGGTCATCTTCAGCGAGCCAATCGACAGGAAGAAAGGGTTCTCACTTCCTGGTTACACCTTCAAGAGCAGCATCAAGGTGGGTCTCTTCTCTTCTTCTAATTCTTCTTCTATTCTCTTATTTAACTTCAGATTAGTTTGAATGCAGAAACTTCAATTAAAGTTAGAAACAAAACAATAAAATGTGACTGTAATTAGCTACACTGGCATAACCAGTCAGTGTAATCAAACATAATGTTTGTCCAAATCTAACGTTGTGTACCAATTACATAACCACCAGCAGTCCGAGACACATGGACAGGGTTGTGAGTGTTCTTGGAAGTCTCTGAAGCATCTGTGTCTGGTCTTTGTTCAGTGTTGGTGAGGTATTTAATGACTTGCTCTCCTCCACCAGATGGAGGTCAGATGTGGTCTTTTCCAGGTGGATGGAACATTACAGGAATGTTCAGATAGATATGCATCACGTAGATACAAATACAAATATGATTGGAATAAGTAATCGTGTCAACTCTATTAATCCCATCAGTAACGTTCCCAGGTTTTCCAGAAATTCTGGTTTGAGGATTCACGGATTCCTTCCTTATTCCAGAAAATCTTCCATCCAGGATTTCTGGAAAACCTGGGAATTGTGGTTAAGTAACCAGCATTGTGCCACTCTACTGCATACACCTGCGGTGTGTTCCAGGTGAGCTGTCTGGGTGTGGAGGCTCCAGTGGAGGGGGAGGTGGACCGCCTGGTGCTGACGTCACGGGGAACTGATGGGAGCGTGGTACGCTATGTGCTGCAGGCCGCCTCCCCAGAGGTCTGCAGGGCCTGGGTCCATGATGTGGGACAGATCCTGGAGACCCAGAGGAACTTCCTCAATGGTGGGATGGAAAAACACAACAGCTTTACTTTCAGGATTCATATCTAGACTGCCAACATGCTCAATGGTAGGGCTGCAGACCCAGATAGACTAAACCAAACAGTAAACAACCACGTACAAGTTACTCATGTCTGGCCCTTCGGCTTAAGCTCAACTTCCTCAAATGGTTCGATTGGAGACAAACTGATGGCAAAACAAACATTTACCAGTCACACGTCTGATGTTTAGACCTTTCAGCTTTCTTGCCACTGTTTTACAAGTCACAAGTCTCAAGTCTTAGCCCTCAAGTCCCAAGTCAAGACCGACAAGTCTCAAGTCAAGTTCCAAGTCCTAAACTTTGAGTTTTGAGTCCTAAACAAGTCATAATGTGCTCTTCGCCAAATGTAATAGTATTTCATATTTTTAACAAGAGTAAAAGTTAGTACATTACATTTACGCAAGTCATGAATGCTTTTACAAATATATATGTTCATTACTTTCCATTTTTTTTCAAAAAAATACATGGGTAGCCATGAGAAAGACCCGCCCCTCCCATTCCGATCGAGGATTGTGGTGCAATCGGGTGATGTTGGCTTGTACAGAATCGCCCAACCTTACACTCACACACACCCTCTCTGTGTGTGGTTACAATAGGCTAATGTATGTCAATGGTTTTAGGAACAGCAGTAACATCAGGCAGGATTTAGGTTACCAACTGCCTAGCCAGTTCTAGCTCAATCTTGGGTGCAATGATCACGTTCCCGCACTGACTGACTTGATTTAACGTTACGTTAGCCTACATGCTACACTAGCAAAGTTATATATAGCTGTCGGCTATATTAGCCACAATGTACCGTTCTTTGTGCAGCTTCAAATGTCAAACAAAGTTGGAAATTGTTGCGCCTCCGTCTGTAAAGTTCTCCCTGCATGTTTTGCAAGTTGCAATCCGTTTTTTGTTGATACAGCATCATCTTTATGTCTGAAATGTAGAATTTAGGGTGTCATCTTTCCAAGGGCTCCATCTGAATTCACCTGCTGACATTCCTCTGCACTGCCACGCGGAACTTTTTCTCAGCTAACACAATTTGATTGGCTGCTGTCCGATTCCAACTGTAATCCGTTAAATGAAGAGTTGATGCTCTGCACACTTTATTTAATAGCACATTATATTTGGGCTTGGGGAGGGTTGGAGAGGGTTGGAGAGGGTTGAGGAGGGTTGGAGAGGGTTGGAGAGGGTTGAGGAGGGTTGGAGAGGGTTGGAGAGGGTTGGAGAGGGTTGGGGAGGGTTGGAGAGGGTTGAGGAGGGTTGGAGAGGGTTGGAGAGGGTTGGAGAGGGTTGGAGAGGGTTGAGGAGGGTTGGAGAGGGTTGGAGAGGGTTGGGGAGGGTTGGGGAGGGTTGGAGAGGGTTGGAGAGGGTTGAGGAGGGTTGAGGAGGGTTGGAGAGGGTTGAGGAGGGTTGGGGAGGGTATCAAGTCAGTTCGAGTCAAAAGGCTCAAATCCAAGTTAAGTCACGAGTCATCGGTATTAAAGTCAAAGTCGAGTTGCAAGTCACCATATTTGTGACTCGAGTCTGACTCGAGTCCAAGTCATGTGACTTGAGTCCACACCTCTGCTGAGCAGTAATGTTAGCCAAAAGCAGTTCAGTATCAAGTCGACTTACACACACCATAAAACTACAATTTCCAATGCTAATAATTTGAACATAGAAAAAACACTTTAAAAATAAAAAAGCTGCCTAATCTAAGTCCTCTCTCTCCGTCTTCTACCATTCATTCATCCAGCCCTCCAGTCTCCCATTGAGTACCAGCGGAGGGAGAGTAACAGCAAGTCCAACAGCCTGGGCCGGAGCATGAGAGCCCCCCTGTCTGCGGCCAGCGGCCCCCTGCGCCCCCACTCTTCAGCCTCCATCGACCGCCAGTGCCTGCCCTGCCTCCTGTCGTACAACACCTCCCTCCCCACCCTCTACCTGCCCAGCCAGGGGGGAACCTGCCCCCAGGGACCTGGCGAAACAAACACACCCCAGGAGGTAAGGTCACACATTCAAACTGTACACACAGACACACACCCCGGGAGGTAAGGGCACACACATTGCCAGTGGTAAGGGTTCCAGTCACACACACACACACACACACACACACACACACACACACACACACACACACACACACACACACACACACACACACACACACACACACACACACACACACACACACACACACACACACACACACACACACACACACACACACACATCAGTGACCTACAGCTGTCAGACACATTGCTTCTGTTTGACCAAAAACAAAGAGACCCTGCTGTCCCTGTTTAGCTCGCTGGACTGGAATGGGCTCTGGCCACATCCACACTACAGACTACATTACATAGACCACAACATCCACGCTCCAGACTATATTACATAGACCACAACATCCACACTACAGACTACATTACATAGACCACAACATCCACACTACAGACTACATTACATAGACCACAACATCCACACTACAGACTACATTACATAGACCACAACATCCACACTACAGACTACATTACATAGACCACATCATCCACGCTACAGACTACATTACATAGACCACAACATCCACACTACAGACTACATTACATAGACCACAACATCCACGCTCCAGACTACATTACATAGACCACAACATCCACACTACAGACTACATTACATAGACCACAACATCCACACTACAGACTACATTACATAGACCACAACATCCACACTACAGACTACATTACATAGACCACAACATCCACACTACAGACTACATTACATAGACCACAACATCCACGCTCCAGACTATATTACATAGACCACAACATCCACACTACAGACTACATTACATAGACCACAACATCCACACTACAGACTACATTACATAGACCACAACATCCACACTACAGACTACATTACATAGACCACAACATCCACACTACAGACTACATTACATAGACCACAACATCCACACTCCAGACTACATTACATAGACCACAACATCCACACTACAGACTACATTACATAGACCACAACATCCACACTACAGACTACATTACATAGACCACAACATCCACACTACAGACTACATTACATAGACCACATCATCCACGCTACAGACTACATTACATAGACCACAACATCCACACTACAGACTACATTACATAGACCACAACATCCACGCTCCAGACTACATTACATAGACCACAACATCCACACTACAGACTACATTACATAGACCACAACATCCACACTACAGACTACATTACATAGACCACAACATCCACACTACAGACTACATTACATAGACCACAACATCCACACTACAGACTACATTACATAGACCACATCATCCACGCTACAGACTACATTACATAGACCACAACATCCACACTACAGACTACATTACATAGACCACAACATCCACGCTCCAGACTACATTACATAGACCACAACATCCACACTACAGACTACATTACATAGACCACAACATCCACACTACAGACTACATTACATAGACCACAACATCCACACTACAGACTACATTACATAGACCACAACATCCACGCTCCAGACTATATTACATAGACCACAACATCCACACTACAGACTACATTACATAGACCACAACATCCACACTACAGACTACATTACATAGACCACAACATCCACACTCCAGACTATATTACATAGACCACAACATCCACGCTCCAGACTATATTACATAGACCACAACATCCACACTACAGACTACATTACATAGACCACAACATCCACACTACAGACTACATTACATAGACCACAACATCCACGCTCCAGACTATATTACATAGACCACAACATCCACGCTCCAGACTATATTACATAGACCACAACATCCACACTACAGACTACATTACATAGACCACAACATCCACACACCAGACTATATTACATAGACCACAACATCCACACTACATACTACATTACATAGACCACAACATCCACACTACAGACTATATTACATAGACCACAACATCCACACTACAGACTACATTACATAGACCACAACATCCACACTACAGACTAAATTACATAGACCACAACATCCACGCTCCAGACTACATTACATAGACCACAACATCCACACTACAGACTAAATTACATAGACCACAACATCCACGCTCCAGACTATATTACATAGACCACAACATTCACACTACAGACAACATTACATAGACCACAACATCCACACCACAGACTAAATTACATAGACCACAACATCCACACTACAGACTACATTACATAGACCACAACATCCACGCTCCAGACTATATTACATAGACCACAACATCCACACTACAGACTATATTACATAGACCACAACATCCACACTACAGACTATATTACATAGTCCACAACATCCACACTACAGACTTCATTACATAGACCACAACATCCACACTACAGACTACATTACATAGACCACAACATCCACACTACAGACTATATTACATAGACCACAACATCCACACGACAGACTACATTACATAGACCACAACATCCACACTACAGACTACATTACATAGACCACAACATCCACACTACAGACTACATTACATAGACCACAACATCCACACTACAGACTACATTACATAGACCACAACATCCACACTACAGACTACATTACATAGACCACAACATCCACACTCCAGACTATATTACATAGACCACAACATCCACACTACAGACTATATTACATAGACCACAACATCCACGCTACAGACTACATTACATAGACCACAACATCCACACTACAGACTATATTACATAGACCACAACATCCACACTACAGACTATATTACATAGACCACAACATCCACACTACAGACTACATTACATAGACCACAACATCCACGCTCCAGACTACATTACATAGACCACAACATCCACACTACAGACTACATTACATAGACCACAACATCCACACTACAGACTACATTACACAGACCACAACATCCACACTATAGACTACATTACATAGACCACAACATCCACACTACAGACAACATTACATAGACCACAACATCCACACTACAGACTACATTACATAGACCACAACATCCACACTACAGACTACATTACATAGACCACAACATCCACGCAACAGACTACATTACATAGACCACAACATCCACGCTACAGACTACATTACATAGACCACAACATCCACGCTCCAGACTACATTACATAGACCACAACATCCACACTACAGACTACATTACATAGACCACAACATCCACGCTCCAGACTATATTACATAGACCACAACATCCACACTACAGACTACATTACATAGACCACAACATCCACACTACAGATTACATAACATCCACACTACATGTCTAGATCGGGAATCCTTTAATTAATATCCTCATCTGAAAATCTGAAATAATCTGAGATCTCATGACAAACTTTTTTCATGTAACAATAAAGATGAACAATAATTTGTTTGCTCTCAGTTCTCAGTACCTGATGTTTAGTTGTGTTGTGTGTGGTTTTGTGTGTGTGTTTGCAGTCTCCTCTGGTCAGTAGGAACTCCCAGACAACAGTCTCTCAGTCTCACATCCAGCTAGCCTTCACTGAGCAGTCTGGCCTGTCTCACTACTCCAGGACCCAAACCCCCCTGCAGTGCCAAGCTGTGTCCAACGGGCTGTATAGCACACAGGTCTATGCACGTACACACACACACAAACATATGCAAGCACACAGATGCATGCGCACACACACATATGTGCACATGCACGGGCTAGGGTTTGCATAACCCGGTTACCGGGATTTACCGGACAAAATCACTCCCTTTTCTCATGATAAATAACTGCGAGAAACCAGTAAGTTATAAAACAATATTTGTATGACCAGCATGGCGTGAAACGGAACTAGCAAATTACAGTGGCTTGCGAATTAAAATTGGAATTAAAATATATTTTTTTGGGGGGGGGGGGTTTATCACTAGATTTACGCAACATGCCTACCACTTTGAAGATGCAAAATATTTTTATTTGTAAAACAAACAAGAAATAAGACAAAAAAACAGAAATCATAACTATTCACCCCCCCCCAAAAGCGAGTCAATACTTTGAAGAGCCACCTTTTGCAGCAGTTACAGCTGCAAGTCTCTTGGGGTATGTCTCTATAAGCTTGGCACATCTAGCCACTGAGATCTTTGCCCATTCTTCAAGGCAAAACTGCTCCAGCTCCTTCAAGTTGGATGGGTTCCGCAATATTTAAGTCATACCACAGCTTTTCAATTGGATTGATGTCTGGGCTTTGACCAGGCCATTCCAAGACATTTAAATGTTTCCCCTTAAACCACTCGAGTGTTGCTTTAGCAGTATGCTTAGGGTCATTGTCCTGCTGGAAGGTGAACCTCCGTCCCAGTCTCAAATCTCTGGAAGACTGAAACAGGTTTCCCTCAAGAATGTCCCTGTATTTAGAGCCATCCATCATTCCTTCAAATCTGACCAGTTTCCCAGTCCCTGCCGATGAAAAACATCCCCACAGCATGATGCTGCCCCCACCATGCTTCACTGTAGGGAGGGTGTTCTCGGGGTGATGAGAGGTGTTGGGTTTACGCCAGACATAGCGTTTTCATTGATGGCCAAAAAGCTACATTTTAGTCTCATCTGACCAGACTACCTTCTTCCATATGTTTGGGGAGTCTCCCACAAGCCTTTTGGCGAACCAAACTTATTTGCTTATTTTTTTCTTTAGCAATAGCTTTTTTCTGGCCACTCTTCCGTAAAGCCCAGCTTTGTGGAGTGTACGGCTTAAAGTGGTCCTATGGACAAATACTCCAATATCCACTGTGGAGCTTTGCAGCTCCTTCAGGGTTATCTTTGGTTTCTTTGTTGCCTCTCTGATTAATGCCCTCCTTGCCTAGTCTGTGAGTTTTGGTGGGCGGCCCTCTCTTGGCAGGTTTGTTGTGGAGCCATAATCTTTCCATTTTTTAATAATGGATTTAATAGTGCTCTGTGGGATGCTCAAAGTTTCAGATATTTTTTTATAACCCAACCCTGATCTCTACTTCTCCACAACTTTGTCCCTGACTTGTTTGGAGAACTCCTTGGTCTTCATGGTGTCGCTTGCTTTGTGGTGCCCCTTGCTTAGTGGTGTTGCAGACTCTGAGGCCTTTTAGAACAGGTGTGTATATATACTGAGATCAGGTGACAGATCATGCGACACTTAATTGATGTCCACCTGTGTGAAATCTAACTAATTATGTGACTTCTGAAGGTAATTGGTTACACTAGATCTTATTTAGGGCTTCATACAAAGGGGGTGAATACATACAGTGGGGCAAAAAAGTATTTAGTCAGCCACCAATTGTGCAAGTTCTCCCACTTAAAAAGATGAGAGAGGCCTGTAATTTTCATCATAGGTACACTTCAACTATGACAGACAAAATGAGGGAAAATAATCCAGAAAATCACATTGTAGGATTTTTAATGAATTTATTTGCAAATTATGGTGGAAAATAAGTATTTGGTCACCTACAAACAAGCAAGATTTCTGGCTCTCACAGACCTGTAACTTCTTCTTTAAGAGGCTCCTCTGTCCTCCACTCGTTACCTGTATTAATGGCACCTGTTTAAACTTGTTATCAGTATAAAAGACACCAGTCCACAACCTCAAACATTCACAAACTCCACTATGGCCAAGACCACAGAGCTGTCAAAGGACACCAGAAACAAAATTGTAGACCTGCACCAGGCTGGGAAGACTGAATCTGCAATAGGTAAGCAGCTTGGTTTGAAGAAATCAACTGTGGGAGCAATTATTAGGAAATGGAAGACATACAAGACCACTGATAATCTCCCTCGATCTGGGGCTCCACGTAAGATCTCACCCCGTGGGGTCAAAATGATCACAAGAACGGTGAGCAAAAATCCCAGAACCACACAGGGGGACCTAGTGAATTACCTGTAGAGAGCTGGGACCAAAGTAACAAAGCCTACCATCAGTAACACACTACGCCGCCAGGGACTCAAATCCTGCAGTGCCAGACGTGTCCCCCTGCTTAAGCCAGTACATGTCCAGGCCCGTCTGAAGTTTGCTAGAGATCATTTGGATGATCCAGAAGAAGATTGGGAGAATGTCATATGGTCAGATCAAACCAAAATAGAACTTTTTGGTAAAAACTCAACTTGTCGTGTTTGGAGGACAAAGGATGCTGAGTTGCATCCAAAGAACACCATACCTACTGTGAAGCATGGGGGTGGAAACATCATGCTTTGGTGCTGTTTTTCTGCAAAGGGACCAGGACGACTGATCCGTGTAAAGGAAAGAATGAATGGGGCCATGTATCGTGAGATTTTGAGTGAAAACCTCCTTCCATCAGCAAGGGCATTGAAGATGAAACATGGCTGGGTCTTTCAGCATGACAATGATCCCAAACACACCGCCCGGGCAACGAAGGAGTGGCTTCGTAAGAAGCATTTCAAGGTCCTGGAGTGGCCTAGCCAGTCTCCAGATCTCAACCCCATAGAAAATCTTTGGAGGGAATTGAAAGTCTGTGTTGCCCAGCAACTGCCCCAAAACATCACTGCTCTAGAGGAGATCTGCATGGAGGAATGGGCCAAAATACCAGCAACAGTGTGTGAAAACCTTGTGAAGACATACAGAAAACATTTGACCTCTGTCATTGCCAACAAAGGGTATATAACAAAGTATTGAGATAAACTTTTGTTATTGACCAAATACTTATTTTCCACCATAATTTGCAAATAATTCATTAAAAATTCATTAAAAATCCTACAATGTGATTTTCTGGATTTTTTTTTCTCATTTTGTCTGTCATAGTTGAAGTGTACCTATGATGAAAATTACAGGCCTCTCTCATATTTTTAAGTGGGAGACCTTGCACAATTGGTGGCTGACTAAATAATTTTTTGCCCCACTGTATGCCAGGTTACCTGGGAGAAAAGTGATTTATTCTCGGGATGGAACTTCTGTAAAATACCGGGAAACTATTCAACCCTAGCAAGGACGCATGCAAACATACAAGCAGCACGCACCACACACATAGCACGCACCACACACATAGCACGCACCACACACACAGCACGCACCACACACACAGCACGCACCACACACACAGCACGCACCACACACACAGCACGCACCACACACACAGCACGCACCACACACATAGCACGCACCACACACACAGCACGCACCACACACATAGCACGCACCACACACACAGCACGCACCACACACATAGCATGCACCACACACACAGCACGCACCACACACATAGCACGCACCACACACACAGCACGCATCACACACATAGCACGCACCACACACACAGCACGCACCACACACATAGCACGCACCACACACACAGCACGCACCACACACATTGCACGCACCACACACACAGCACGCACCACACACATAGCACGCACCACACACATAGCATGCATAGCACGCACCACACACATAGCACGCACCACACACATAGCACGCACCACACACATAGCACGCACCACACACATAGCACGCACCACACACACAGCACGCACCACACACATAGCACGCACCACACACATAGCATGCATAGCACGCACCACGCACCACACTCATAGCACGCACCACACACATAGCATGCATAGCATGCACCACACACATAGCACGCACCACACACATAGCACGCACCACACGCATAGCACACACCACACACATAGCATGCATAGCACGCACCACACACATAGCAGGCACCACACACACAGCACGCACCACACACACAGCACGCACCACACACACAGCACGCACCACACACACAGCACGCACCACACACATAGCACGCACCACACACATAGCATGCATAGCACGCACCACGCACCACACTCATAGCACGCACCACACACATAGCATGCATAGCATGCACCACACACATAGCACGCACCACACACATAGCACACACCACACGCATAGCACACACCACACACATAGCATGCATAGCACGCACCACACACATAGCAGGCACCACACACAGCACGCACCACACACACAGCACGCACCACACACACAGCACGCACCACACACACAGCACGCACCACACACATAGCACGCACCACACACACAGCACGCACCACACACATAGCACACACCACACACACAGCACGCACCACACACATAGCACGCACCACACACACAGCACGCACCACACACATAGCACACACCACACACACAGCACGCACCACACACATAGCACGCACCACACACACAGCACGCACCACACACATAGCACGCACCACACACATAGCATGCATAGCACGCACCACACACATAGCACGCACCACACACATAGCACGCACCACACACATAGCACGCACCACACACATAGCACGCACCACACACATAGCACTCACCACACACACAGCACGCACCACACACATAGCATGCACCACACACATAGCATGCACCACACACATAGCACGCACCACACACATTGCACACACCACACACATAGCACGCACCACACACATAGCACGCACCACACACATAGCATGCATGGCACGCACCACGCACCACACTCATAGCACGCACCACACACATAGCATGCATAGCATGCACCACACACATAGCACGCACCACACACATAGCACGCACCACACGCATAGCACGCACCACACACATAGCACGCACCACACACATAGCACGCACCACACACATAGCATGCATAGCACGCACCACACACACAGAAATAAACAAATGCAAGGATACAAAACTAGAGGCCGGTTACATTTCCTAGAACCTATTCCCCTGCTTTGTTATGGAAAGCATGCTGAAATGTAATTATATAATTTACACATCACTACATTTCAATCTGCTTTCTAGTTTTATTGTATGTCTTATAGGCATGATCTATCACCCATGTCAAGAACATTTAGAGAAATAATTAATAATGGTTCATATAATTATAATTATTATACGCTCATTTACGTTCATTAAAATTTGAAAGGGTTCAGTAAACGCGAATGATTTGTACAGGAATAGAGGAGGAATTTAAGTAGAAGGAATCTGCATCAAAATGAGAGGTAGGCTACTACTCCCCCTGTTGGCCAGAAACAGAAAACATAATTATTCTTCAGAATGAAAGAGCATTGGGAATATTGTAGAGGTGTTTTGTCTGAAACAATATGAAGAACCACAGATTGGAGGTGTGTTGCTGTACACTAATTGCTCTATTTAGCCACAACTCATCATCATCATCCTTCTCTCCTTTCAGACTGGGGAACAATAACGCTAGATAGGTATCCTGTTGTTGACCACTGTTGAGTGTCTCAGACCAACCATGAACCACACAACCCTCTGTCTTCACTAATACAGACCATCTCTGGTACTTAGTGAGTGGTGCCGACAGACTAACATTGGTTCTGACTAGCTGGTTTGCTGTTCTATGTATTTCCTCGGGGCTGCATGGGGCCTATGGGTACATAACAAACAGGAAAGAGGCTGACCCAGAGAAGCAAGTCCGAAAGTCAGAGATGCCTATCAATGGCCTAATTGTTCTCTCTCATGGTGGAATTTCCACATTGTGTTGTTGTGACTGATATTGTTAACAGAAGAAGAAAAACAACACAAATGGCTGTTGCTGATATGGTGACTCATTTGCTAAGCATCTTAGTTCTTTAACATTTCCCCTGAACAGATTTTCTGACATCTAGATTTCTACCACAATGGCTATAGTAAGGCATATGCATCTGTTCAAGAGAAAAACAACAACATTAACCTAGTACTAGTTATTTAGGTTACATTTCATTCAATCTATCAGCATTTCATGTAAAAAAGTATTTTAATCTGAGTTTCCTCCTCTCCCCCAGCAGAGAGCAGGAGAGGGCTGCCGTAGCAGAGCGCTGCCTGGTGAGGCTGGACCTCCTCCTGTATCCATCTCTGGTCCCTCGGCTGGACGGCGCTCCAGCAACCTGGCCCAGCTCAATGAAGATGACCTATGAACCGTGACCGATAGGAGGAAAACTGAGAGGTCATGGACCTCCACAGCTAGTGCAGAGAGAAGCAGGGGACCTCATCTAGGCCTAACGTCTGTTGATGCTATTGTAACTTTAGGGAACTTTTGAAGATGGATGGATGACTCTCTTTATGGAGCAAGGACTAGATGGAGGCTGCTTTTTCAGACTGTTACAGGATGGTTCACTGGCATCATGAGAAAAATATCCCAGGATTCTAATGGAATATACAGTATGGGCTGAAATGATAAACAGTCATTAGATCATTGATCATGTGATGCCAGGTTGAAGACGTGTAGCACCCAGACAGATGATGCGATGGCTGACTGTATGAAGAAAACTCTATGGACATCAGGTATTATGGGGACTGATGACTTTGCTTGTTTTATTGTTAGAGAATTTCTATACAGTATCTTCTGTACTGTCTATCTACAGGCCAGGGATTTCTTCACATGGAAATGCCATGGGGGGGTTACTGGAGAAGTGTGTACATACTGCATGTCGGTAAAATGCGTTTGTGCGTGTGTACAGGATAGGCGGTTGCTCTTCTTGTGCCAACATGCAGATTAAAGAACTCCACCCTGAAGAGAAAAGGAGTGTAGATCTGAACGACTCTTTCTCTCAGCTCTCTCACACTGCTGGATTCTTCTATCCCTCCTTTATAAAGACAACTATTTGTATTTTCAGGCCATTGTTGAAACATGTCATCATTCCTCCACTCGACGGGGCCTACAGTACACTATGTTGCTTTAGTAGACATTGAGGAGAGAGGGGATGCCAGCTAGATTAATACATTTGATCTGTACATATGTAGAAGTTTGGATTAATCTGTTATAGAAAATAGCTTTTCTGCTCCTGTCGCAGTGTTTCAAAAAAGACGAGAATGAGAGGACTCCCATGTTCTCTTTTTCAGTTTGACCGAAGCTGGCTCTTGTTTGATCTGAATATTCCACAATAGAAAGGGGCGAGGGAGCCCCCTGGAGGCACTCTGCAGGCGTGGCATCACTCAGTCTCAGTCTTTCCTCAGATTCAGATACAGATGGATTCCTAGGTAAGTTCTCAATCACATACACCTCACATCCTCTCTCCTCATCTCAATCTCAAACCCCATTGGTGGAAATGTTCAGAGGGCATGGACCTCTGGCTTTCTCATCCAATTAGTTGTGAGAAAGAGAAGAAGAGAGAGGACGGAAGGAGTGTGTAATTGAGGTCTTCCCCTTGTGTCCGTTGCCTAAATCCTTTCGCTAAACGTCAGAGAGAAAGGGGAGAATTATAAGAGATGAGGAGAGGATGGGAGGAGAGGAAGGAATCGAGCCAGGACTATGAAGATGTGGCCAGAGAAATGGCCATACCAATGCTTGGGGATAGAGACCAACTGATTTTTCAAATGTATATTTTCTTGACGTCCTCTAGGTACGTCCTAGGAGACATTAATGGGTTGTGTTGAAATATGAAATAAGATGTCACACAGTCGTCTGTCAGTTAAGTCCAATGTTGATGTGCCACAGCTTTCTGCTGTATTTAATCATCTGGCTTTTGCTAATGCACACTACTACACACCATACTGTTGGCTCGAGCTTACATCTATTCTTCTAGATAAAGGAGGACAGTTTAGAGACCGCTAACTACTTGGGTTATTGTGTCAGTTGACATTATGGATAAAAAGTTCTGCATCCTCTGTCCACATCAAAATAAGATGTGTGAAAAAACGGACGTTTTTGAGACGTCAAATACCTCAGTACGTATTGCCACTACAATATTATTACCAACTGTTGTGTTTAACACATCAAATACATGTAGTTGTGATGTTGTGCATTTCCACTCCCAACCTTTCCTCCTATTAATCAAAGCAAATTACTGTAAACAGAGACAATAAGAGAAGAGTCTGACATCTAGCATGTCCGCTTTTGGTTAATTCCTCTCTATGACCAGTAAGGCTTCCACATCCAGATAGTAGCCTAACAAGACGTCTGCACCAAAGATCAATGGCTTCGAGTTGCAATGGTACCTCTAGCTAAATCTATTTCAAATATCAGCACGGAGGAGAGCCCTACCGTGACTGTTTCAATTCAGAACACCATCTCATACAAACCCAGAGTACTCCATGACTACGGGGTGCCGTTTGTAAAGTTAAACAGTGAAGACTGTCATATTTCAATGGCAATTTTTGATCTAGCAGTTTGTGCATGTGACTTAAATATGAAGGAATACCAGTCCTGAAATGAATATAGACTAAAGAGCGGAGATATGGGTTATAAAGATGACATATTTGACGGAATAGAATCTGTTGTATTATATTAAATAAAGTGAACTTTTTAATTAAGAATTGCCTATTTTTATGTATTTTCTGAAGGTATGTCCCTCTAACATTGACATACTCCTGATATATTTCCATATATATTCAGATTATTAATACATGGGTATTACAACCGAATCTGTTCAAAATATTGAAGAGGAGTGGGACAACATTCCACATTCAACAGCCTGATCAACTCTATGTGATGGAGATGGGTCGCGCTACATCAGGCAAATGGTGGCCACACCAGATACTGACTGGTTTTCTGATCCACGTCCCTACTTTTTTTTAAGGTATCTGTGACTAACAGATGCATATCTGTATTCCCAGTCATGTTAAATCCATATTTTAGTGCCTAATTTATTTATTTTAATTGATTGATTTTAACTTGACTTTAACTCAGTAAAATCTTAGAAATTGTTGCATGTTGTGTATACATTTTTGTTCAGTGTATATCCGAATGTAACAATTAATGTCAGTCTCAGTTTGTCTCATTATTCTAATCTAAAAGGAACGATGACCTAGCCCTGTGTAACGCTTCTCGTTGGTGGAAGGAGAGGAGGACCAAAATGCAGCGTGGTAAATGTTCATCATGTTTTAATTGAACAAACTGAACACTACACAAAATAATAACGAAGAGAAACCGAAACAGTTCTGCCAGGTGAACAGACACTAAACAGAAATTAAACACCCACAACCAAAATGGGGAAAACAGGCTACCTAAGTATGATTCTCAATCAGAGACAACCAGGCTACCTAAGTATGATTCTCAATCAGAGACAACGAACGACACCTGCCTCTGATTGAGAACCATACTAGGCCAAACACATAGAAATATAACAACCTAGAAAAAGGAACATAGACTACCCACCCCAAATCACGCCCTGACCAACCTAACACAAAGACATAAGAAAGGAACTAAGGTCGGAACGTGACAGTACCCCCCCCCCCCCCAAAGGTGCGGACTCACCTCTGGACCCCACTCCACCATAGTCTTTGTTTGCCCGCTTAAGTGGCGCCTTTGGAGCGGTGACCCTCGCCGCCGACCTCGGACTGGGGACCCTTGCAGCGGGCCCCGAATAGATGGGAGACTCCGGCAGTGCCGGACAGGCGGGAGACTCCGGCAGCGCCGTAGTGAAGGGTGACTCCGGCAGCGCTGTAGTGAAGGGTGACTCCGGCAGCGCCGTAGTGAAGGGTGACTCCGGCAGCGCCGTAGTGAAGGGTGACTCCGGCAGCGCTGTAGTGAAGGGAGACTCCGGCAGCGCCGTAGTGAAGGGTGACTCCGGCAGCGCCGTAGTGAAGGGTGACTCCGGCAGCGCTGTAGTGAAGGGAGACTCCGGCAGCGCCGTAGTGAAGGGTGACTCCGGCAGCGCTGTAGTGAAGGGCGACTCTGGCAGCGCCTGACTGACGGGTGGCTCTGGCAGCTCAGGACAGACGGGCGGCTCTGGCAGCTCAGGACAGACAGGTGGCTCTGGCAGCTAAGGACAGACGGGCGGCTCTGGCAGCTCAGGACAGACGGGCGGCTCTGGCAGCTCAGGACAGACGGCGGCTCTGGCCTGGAGAGAGAACCTGGAGGGAGGAGACGGAGAGACAGCCTAGTGCGTGGGGCTGCCACAGGACCCACCAGGCTGGGGAGACCTACAGGAGGCCTGGTGCGTGGAGGAGGCACCGGATGGACCGGGCTGTGGGGGAGCACTGGAGCTCTGGTGCGCAGCCTTGGCACCACTCCTCCAGGCTGGATGACCACTTTAGCCCGGACCCTCCAGAGTGCAGGCACAGGTTGAACCGGGCTGTGGGTGAGCACTGGAGATCTGGTGCATACCACTCGCACCTTTCGCTTAGGCTCAATACCCACATTCGCCCGGCACGGGCGGAGCTCAGGCCTAGGACGCACTGCACCCTCCCAGCGCCCCGGAGACACAGCACGCAGCGCCGGCACAGGATACCCTGGGCCGAAATGGCGTACCGGAGACCAAACACGCTGGGCCGGCACAACACGCCCTGGCTGGATGCCCACTCTCGCATGGCACTTGCGGGGGGCTGGCCGATAGCGCACCGGGCTATGAGCGCGTACTGGCGACACCGTGTGCTTGACTGCATAACACGGTGCCTGACCAGTACTGCGCTTCTTCCGGTAAGCACGGGGAGTTGGCTCAGGTCTATCGCCTGACTCAGCCAATCTCCCCGTGTCCCCCCCCCCCCCCCCCAATGTTTTGGGGCTGCCTCTCGTGCCTGTTGCGCTGCCTCTCGTGCCTGTTGCGCTGCCTCTCGTGCCTGTTGCGCTGCCTCTCGTGCCTGTTGCGCTGCCTCCAGTTCTTCCTTGGGGCGGCGATATTCCCCAGCTTGTGCCCTGGGTCCCTTGCCTTCCAGTATCTCCTCCCAAGTCCAGAACCCTCTGCTCCAGGTTACCACGCTGCTTGGTCCTTTATTGGTGGGTAGTTCTGTAATGGTGTTCCTCCTCTTCTGAGGAGGAGTAGGAAAGATCGGACCAATGCACAGCGTGGTAAGTGTCCATATTTTAATTAAAGAAAACCGAACCAAAAGAACAAGAGCAAAAAATGAAAACCGAAACAGTCCTGTATGGAAAAACACAGACACAGAAAACAACTACCCACAAATCATAGTGGGAAAACAGGCTGCCTAAGTATGGTTCTCAATCAGAGACAATGATAAACAGCTGCCTCTGATCGGGAACCATACCAGGCCAAACACAGAAATACAAAAACATAGAACAACACATAGAATGCCCACCCCAACTCACACCCTGACCAAACTAAAATAGAGACATAAAAAAGGAACTAAGGTCAGGACGTGACAGTAACACGGCTGTGATATAGAATACAGGGGCTGGGGAAAATTGGGAGGAGGCTAATGGGAGAGAAAGCCCCTTAAAATTGAGAGGGTAAGGCTGGGGGAGAGGGGAGGCTGGGAGATAGAAAGAGGTGAGAGAGGGGGTGAGGCTTGGGGAGAGGGTGAAGCTGGGAGCTAGAGAGGGGGGGTGAAGAGGAAAAATCAAAGGGCTTTCCTGTCACCACTGGGGTGGTCTAAGCAACAGGGGGGTCTGCGCAACGGGGGTCCCATTCAAAGGGGGAGTCCTGTCGAGTGGAGGGCCAGTGAATCTGTTGACTCAATCTCCTCAATTCAGAGAAAGTAAACAGCCATTAAAGCCACGTGATTGTGAACTTGATTGCAGAAGGCGAAACAACTTCCCCTGAAAATCCCTCCCCCAAACTGCACTCAAACAGCCCCCGTCCCCCCACCAAACTACTCCCTGAACAGCCCCCACCCACCCACCCACTAAACTGCCCTCAAACAGCCCCTTGTCCCCTCTACCAAACTGCCCCCAAACAGCCCCCATCCCCCCCACCAAACTGCCCCCAAACATTCCTTCACACTTCAATGATAGAATACTGAAATTCACACAATACTAGTATTAGGTGGAAGTAGGCATAGCAAGCATTTGAGTCTCACATTATCACTCTGACAAAATATGAGAAAATAACATCAGATAACATGGATTTGCTTTAGCAAGGAATTTACATTTATTAAAATGTACATGCGGTCTTAACTTGAATAAGGTTGTGCGTGAAATAAATATATACATTATTTACAAAGTCTTACAAATGTTTGTTTGTATCTACAGTATAGTAATGGCAATTCACATAATAATGAAATAACATGAATCCATTTCAACAATAATTAATAAAACATTATCACACTGATCCCGCCAATCAACCGTCAGATCAATGTATACATTTGGCCAAACAGGACATTTCTAAAATCAACCAATGTGTGGTATACTTATTTCAGATACATTTTCCTCCTCAGGTAATTAACAGTTCATTAACAAAAAGATTTCCAGATTCTAAAAGGTGAAACATGCAGAAAGTTGATTATTTGCATATTACACACATTTGCTGAATTATTTACATTTTAATATTACAAATCAAATCTAAATCCAATGAATGCCTTGGACTTTGATAGATGATCACTGTTGGAAGTATGTCATCATTAAGAGGAAAGAGTTCCTTTGATCTTGCTAATCATTTTGTGTGATAACTAGAAATGCCCATCACAGTGAATGCTCTGTATCCATATATAAATCCTAAACCTCGCCACACACTTGGCTTCCCTTGTTATGAAATACCTCTCACGACAACAGAATATGCTAGAGTATATAGTCTGTCCTCGTGGTTCGCTCCACTCCATCTCAGAGGGTCTGTGGCAGTTAGTTACAGTACAGTCACACATTGCAATCTCTTGACTCTATAATGCGGCCCTCATAGTCTGCTTTACTCTCTCTTGATATTGGCCAACAGAGAGTCTGACGTGTTCCCACAGGACCGGCTCTTCCTACTCTGGTGAGTCTTGACGTGTTTGGAGAGGTGGTCGCTCCTCATGAACCTCTTCCCGCACTGCTGGCATCCAAACCTTTTCTCCCCGGTGTGTGTTCTGAGGTGGCGCTGTAGCTCGTCGGAGCGCGTGAAGCTCTTCCCGCAGAACAGCCAGTTGCAGATGAACGGCCTCTCCCCGGCATGCCAGCGCAGGTGAGCCTTCAGGTGAGACGTCTTCTTGTACACCTTGCCGCACTCTGGGATGTGGCAGATGTGCAGTCTCTTCTTGCCAAACTCGAGTCCCCCGCCGTTGGCCTGGCAGTTGGGGCACTTGCAGCGACGGCAGCGGCGTGTGGAGGATAACAGGCCCTTGGAGGTGCCCTGGAGGAGGGCTGTGATTTGGGGCTGTTGACCCAGGACCAGCTGCCGGCCCAGGGAGAAGGCGTGGGGGTGGTTGGAGGAGCTGCTGTGGCCAGTGGTCTGGGGGAGGCTCCACCACCCCTGCTGGCCCTCCTCCCCCACGTGGTGGTGTCCTCCGGATAGATGGTGCCTGGCAGAAGAGACAGAGTTCTGGAGGAAGCTGGGGAAGTTCTGTCCCACAGAGACTGCGTTGTGTTGAGGGTAGTAGGGCGGCCCATTGGGGCCCTGGCTCTGGGACGAGAGGACCTTGACTGGAGAGAGCTCGAAGGAGTAGGCGGATGGAGGCTCGGCCGGCGGAGTCAGGGGCAGCTCGTGGTGGTGGTGGTGATGGTGGTGGTGATGGTGGAGCGCGTGGGGGTGGGGGTGAGGGCCCAGGCCAGACTGCAGACTGTGTCCACATCCAACAGGGAACTGGACCTTGGGCACCGTTAACGTCATGGCCTGGTGGGCGGCCGCGGCTGCAGTGAAGCTGGAGGCACTGAGACTAGAACTAGGGGCCACTGCCACCTCGTTGCTCCATATTTGGAACATCCCGGAGGCTGCGCCTACCCTCATGGACTCCTCATAGGGAAACTGGGAACCATCGGAGCCCACCATGGAGCCCAAAGTGCCTCCCACAACCGTCCCCCCCACCTGCCAGGCCTGGCTACAGGTGGTGGCCAAGAAGGACAGGGCGTTGGGGGCTCCCTCTGGGGATGAGCTGGGGGTCCGGTCCTGGTAGAAGATGGATAAAGAACATGGTTCACTACCTCACACTAATGAGCCAAGCTCATTAAAACTTCAAAGTCAATCAATCAAATGTATTCAGAACTCACTTTTTACATCAGAAGTTGTACAAAGTGCTTTCACAATAAGTATGATTACATTTCAGCAATTCTATTAATTAATAGTGTAAATAATTATGTTATTTCTCACGTCATACTTTTTTTTGCTGTTGAATATCAGATAACAGACGTTAGTAAATTAATGTAAACTACAATTTCGCAAATCGTTATCAATCACTAATCATTCACAATAATTAAATGATCATGATACCACGTTATTTGTTCAACATAAAACTTCCTAACATTCTTTTATTCTTTAAGATTTTACAATACTTTACGTTTTCTTAGTTATAAACGCATCAGACAGTGAATAGCCTACTGACAATCCGTGGGAAATCAAGCTTCAGAACTCTGCAATTATTAATGAGTTGTTGCGCAAGTTCTTCTTGCCACACATTTATGAGGACTCCATAAACGGTATAAGTAGAACTGCCTATACTGATCTGTATCAAAATTATTACTAACAAACCTGTAAAAAGGTGTGCAGAAAGTTGTCAGTCCGTTGTATCGTCAGAGCTGCCATCTGTTCACGGGCTCTGTCTCGCTCCTGCAACACGAGCTGCGCAGACCAGCGGCGATGGCGGTGCAGGGAAGCGCAAAAGCAAGCGCTCGGGTCAGTAAGCGACCCTGAAAATAAAAACAGTCCTATTCCGAAACAAAGTAATCCAATGTCATTCAAGACAATTGTACTGCCCTCAGTCCGTCTCGTTACAACTCATAAAATGGTCTGAATGAATGAAAAACCCAAACTCATTCCACTTTATTTGAATCCTTTTCGGTCACAAGCAGTCGCATTCAACCACAGAGCAGAGCGTGTCTTTTGAAGTGCGAGTGAGGAATTAACTATTGCAATATGAATGCTGTGTTTAATGTCAAAGGCAGTTGGGCTGCATCTCGTCTTTATAGGGCGAGAGGGTCCTCTCAACGGGGTCTCCACGAGAACCAGTGAACGAAGAGAGAGAGGGGGATGTGAGGATTATTATTTGGGGAGGGGGTTACATTGATAATAAATTAGGTTAGGGGGTGGGTTGCTCATAATTTCACTCAATTTCAACCAAATCCTGACCTCGCGAAACAACTCCTTCCTCAATTGTTCTGCATAACTTTGAGGCGTGATAAAGGTCTTCTCCAATATCCTACAATTTGAAGGAGGGATGTGCTCCCGATTTTATTTGCATATAAACTGCGTAACTGCTTTAGTATACCTGCAACCGGTATTATTATGAATAATAATATGCCAAATCATAATAAAAATAAGCATGATAATTCAATAAATATAGGGTACATTTATACAATAACATATCAATGATAAACAGTTCATGAGCAGTTGAACTCACAAATACATGTCTTAAATTGTGTTCAATGCACCATAATGTAAAGCATTTTTTTTTTTTAGATGAGATGAATTAGCCATCACAGAGAATTTAGTGTCAAGTACATTGGTGATACACTGTATCATACCAGGGTGGGCAATACATCATCAAATCCGTTTCCAAGTCACAATCAAATAAGTTTAATCACAGAAATAACTGAAACGCTTACAATCATCTTCCCTGAATTTCTCTCTTTTTTTCTTTCTTTCTCATGGTTACACCTTCCCAGGCATTTCACTTGGGATCTGACTGTAGTGTCGGACACATAGCCCTCACGGCCGTAACATTAAATGTTTTCCCTCACAAAGATCATTGATAAAAATCGAATCAAAGCCTCCCTAATTCTCACTGCTAGGTGGGTGACACATCAAATAGGACCTGCCAGTGCTTGACTCCTTCACACTTCAGGGTCATGGAAAGGTCGTTTCAGATCTAGCATTCAATAGAGATCGGGAGAGTTAATCTCATTCTGTAGGTCTGTTCACCATTACAATGTTGAGTTTAAATCTAAGTCTGGAGTTTACCTCATTTCTCATGTAAATGGAAGAACAAAGCCTGATCTCTTCGCAATGAACCACATTATCCTCATAGGTTGGGGGTTTTCATTCCAAGAGAATGCAGAAAACTTTGCAGATAATTCACAGACATTGTGTGTTCTTACAAAACACCAGTCTTATTAAAGACAAACTGTATATCAGTCATACTGTAAGCTACCAGTATATTTTACTTTCCAGCTACCTTATTTGTAAAAGTTTAGTTGAATGAGGACAAGAATGGGCAAGCATTAAACATTAACACCAGGCAATATTTACAAATGTTGTCACTGTCAACCTAATCTGACCACAGGAATGTTCATTATTGAACAGCTGCTATTCGTTATTATAACACTATAACATTATTGAGTTTGCCCTATGACCATTTGAGACAGAGATTATTTCCTCTGCCATTTGTAAAGAAAAAGGCTTGTAGCCAGAAGTGTGGGGCAGCGTTGCCCCTAGTATATATATGTGTGTATATATGTGTATACTATATATATATACACACACACACACACACACACACACACACACACACACACACACACACACACACACACACACACACATACATACATATATATGTGTGTGTGTGTGTGTGTGTGTGTGCGTGCGTGCGTGCGTGCGTGTGTGTGTGTGTGTGTGTGTGTGTGTGTGTGTGTGTGTGTGTGTGTGTGTGTGTGTGTGTGTGTGTGTGTGTGTGTGTGTGTGTGTGTGTGTGTGTGTGTATGTATGTGTGTGTGTGTGTGTGTGTGTGTGTGTGTGTGTGTGTGTGTGTGTGTGTGTGTGTGTGTGTGTGTGTGTGTGTATGTGTGTGTGTGTGTGTGTGTGTGTGTGTGTGTGTGTGTGTGTTACAATTGGTGTAATAGAATATGGTAATGGTTTAAATAAAAAAGCAAACATCCTGAAGAAAGTGACAGAAGGGGACAGGGAATGTATAATGACTTTATATTTAAAATGTTTGATAAATTATAGGTTTATAGCTCATGCTTTGATGCAATGCTAATGCAGTGAAGGATGTTAATCACTTTGAGTAGAAGGCCTTTCATGGCCATTTTATATTGGGTCAAGAGAGAGGATCTATTACGTGGTGCATGAACATACATCATGTCATCTCAATAAATATGACCCAAATTATGCATTTAACTTAATACTACAAAGAAAAGTATGTGGCTCTCAGCTCTGAAGGATCCTGTCTACTATGCAGTAGAATTCAGCTCCTTATACAAATGTGTTGTTACACCCACCCTTTGTGAACAGTACAAGATATCCATTCAATCTTCTGTAACCTTAGCTTGCCATCAAAAAACAATAGATAACATGGCTTTCTGGCGAGGAAATCCTCACTAATTCTTCACAGAAAAAATATTCCTGTTAATATGCGTCTGTAATAGGTATGTTGAAACAGTATTTTCACTTTGAAATGCATTCCTTTCAAAACGGTTGTCTCTATGTTCTCTAAGAAAAAAAACTATTCACAGAATGCACTTTGATTTACTATCTTTGGATACAGATTCCCAGTGCAGCTTTAAAAAATGTAATAGTATAAGGAATGATTTAAATAAAAAAGAACAGAATACAAACAAATGAAAGACAGCGAGAGCTCTTCCAAGAAGGAAGACATCAAATATTAGTGCTGTCCCATCTTCAAGGCTCGGAGAGAGGCAGAGGTACCCAGGCTGCTGCTGTGTGTCTCGTTAGGCTTTGTTACACAGTACTAGTTGTTAATTAACCTGATTCCTATTTCCTGTCCATTCTCTTCTCCTCCTCCCCCCATCTCCCCTCCTACCCCTCCCCCCACTGTAGGACTGCCTCCCTCCCCTCCCACCTTCCCAGATGAGGTGCTTTGAAGTGCAAAGTACTCTCTCCTCACTTTGAACTGTGAAAACAATGCTTATGTGGTGGTGCTCTGCTTACAGCTTCCCTTCCCTCCCCGTGTTAGCTCATTTAAATAGACCTGGAACAAACAGCGAGCAGGCTTCCTTATAAAAAATTCCCTCATTTCCAGGGAGAGAGCCATCCCAGTGTTCAGCTGTTGTGATAGCCTTACAACTGTAAACACTCATGGTTGCTGAGGACAGATAGCCGGCCTTCTGAATATAAAAAGTGAGGACTTCAGAGTTATCATAATATATCATTGAGGCCATTTAAAGAATTTAAACTGAAGGGAGAATAGATTGGTAATTGATATAACATGTATGAAATAGGTCAGAACACAAACTATCTCAGGGTACATTTCTGCAGTGTAATATTGTAATGTGTGAATTAATGTATGTCAAACTGTCATACTTTTCACCCATTACAGCTGAAGAAAACATCAAAAGCCCTCAGATCACTAAATTGTCCCAGCTGTCATGACCATCTGTACCCTAAAAGGCCATGCAGCCACACAGACACAGGGCAGAGGAGAGAGGAACTGCCTTTGTACTGGTGGCCCAGGGTTACATCACAAATGGCACCCTGTTCCCTACACAGTGCACTACTTTTGATCAGAGCCCTATGGGCCCTTGTCAAAAGTAGTGCACTATATAGGGAATAGGGGTGCCATTTGGGACGTAGGCCCATGTCAGACAGCTTCTGTTTTACAGCACCAAGCTGAGTAATAATCATTAAATGCCAGTCATGTGATAAACAGTGAGCTAATGGACAAGGCAGGAGATAGAAAGCAGGTTTAAAGCCTGCAGCTTTACTTTAGAAGCATTCAGAAGGAGAAGAAGAGAATATGGTGTGTAATTACTGTGACAGTATCGCATTAGTGAAATGAGGATTAACCTCAACATCTGGACTTTACAGTAGGCTATAGTACGAGTATTTTAAAGTTAAATCAGAACTCCATCCTTTCCTGACTTCCACGGAGTGTTGAGGAGGAGAGTAGGGGGGGATTTCAGTACATTTAGTAGGGAAATTCAAATTAAACTACCACTGTCCAAACAAGTGCTTAATAAGTTATGATTGTTATCCTGATCTTCATAAATATAGTACAGGTAGATACTGTGAAATATAAGTCTTCAAATACTGATGGAACAAACAGAAGTATTGAAAAGTCACTGTCAATCGATCAATAATATAATAGTCTTTGCAAAAAGTAATATCTTAAATGTACTGTCTGTAGAAACTATGAGAAAAGAAAGGTTCAGAACTTTTGTCCAACATCCCAGCACAGTGGAAAAATATAGGCAATTAGAAATCAAAACTGGATGGTTTTCAGAGATAGATGGTAGAGGTAGCTGGGAGAAATATATATATATATATATGGGGGGGTTGGAAAAAAATCCAGAATCCAGATGTAGAAAAGAGGAAATAATATATTCTGGAAATCTTGAATTCCCACACATGTGCAGCTTGGCCCTACACCTGTCTATTAGCATGTAGACAGACTACAGCTTCTCCAGTCACCTGGACAGACAGACAGCACACATCTCCACTTGTCAAAGAACATTTTTATCAATATCAGGAGCACTTGAAGTTTGTTTGCATTTTGTTTTTCTGACACTCTTAACACCTTCAGAAGTCAGAACACAGGAGTGTGTGATCAAAGCGTCTCACGGTTAGTTCTGGAAACACAGGAGTGCACGGCTTTGATAATCCACATCAATATTTCAATTCAACAATCGCTTGACATGCACCCGTACTCACAGAAGCGAAATACGAAAAAGAAGGAGTAAAGAGAGAGATAGAGAGATCTAGGAAAGGTGGAATGGGGGGCTGCATGGAGAAACTATAAGAGAGATGGATTGAAGGAATCGTTATCATGTCTTTTCCTTTCAAAGTAATTTTGCACAAAGTCAAATGATTTGCTTTATAGCTGTTATTTAGTGATTTTTGACCACATTTTCTCTTCACATTAACAACATGGAACTATCGAAAATATGATTAAGGTCCAAGCTGCCTAAATATCACTTTCATGTCATTATACATAGGCTCACTCAGGGAGAAGATATGATCACTTTGTATGGAAGAAAAAAATGTGTGACAACTCAAATTGCTAGAAAGAACATGTTGATTATTCCTACTGCTATTGTACAAGGCCTAGGAGTATTGGCTTACTGTGAACCGTAGGCATACTTTTATGTTAATTACTGTGAACCGTAGGCATACTTTTATGTTAATTACTGTGAACCGTAGACATACTTTTATGTTAATTACTGTGAACCGTAGGCATACTTTTATGTTAATTACTGTGAAACGTAGGCATACTTTTATGTTAATTACTGTGAACCGTAGACATACTTTTAAATTAATTACTGTGAACCGTAGACATACTTTTATGTTAATTACTGTGAACCGTAGGCATACTTTTATGTTAATTACTGTGAACCGTAGACATACTTTTATGTTAATTACTGTGAACCGTAGACATACTTTTATGTTAATTACTGTGAACCGTAGGCATACTTTTATGTTAATTACTGTGAACCGTAGGCATACTTTTATGTTAATTACTGTGAACCGTAGACATACTTTTATGTTAATTACTGTGAACCGTAGGCATACTTTTATGTTAATTACTGTGAAACGTAGGCATACTTTTATGTTAATTACTGTGAACCGTAGACATACTTTTATGTTAATTACTGTGAACCGTAGACATACTTTTAAATTAATTACTGTGAACCGTAGGCATACTTTTATGTTAATTACTGTGAACCGTAGGCATACTTTTATGTTAATTACTGTGAACCGTAGACATACTTTTAAATTAATTACTGTGAACCGTAGACATACTTTTATGTTAATTACTGTGAACCGTAGGCATACTTTTATGTTAATTACTGTGAACCGTAGGCATACTTTTATGTTAATTACTGTGAACCGTAGGCATACTTTTATGTTAATTACTGTGAACCGTAGACATACTTTTAAATTAATTACTGTGAACCGTAGACATACTTTTATGTTAATTACTGTGAACCGTAGGCATACTTTTATGTTAAGTCATCTCAACAATAGAACATTTAAAATGTATGATAACTCATTTACTGTGAAACAACTCAACTGTTTATTCATAGGATTTGCGGTGTAAACTCCCTAAAATGACAAATTCCCCACAATTCCATAGCTGTCTATTGTCACATTATACCACAGAATAATATAATAATATGAATAATAGAAACATCTAGGGAACAATGGAACTGATCAATCAAGAAGCAGCTCTTCACACACACACACACACACACACACACACACACACACACACACACACACACACACACACACACACACACACACACGTAAATAATTAGTTCAAACACATGACAATGTGATTTCACAGGCATCAAGCTAATGTGGGCATTGTATTGTGCTGAAGCTTGGACCCCTGGCAGTTTATCTTACAGTGTTGTCAGAGTGACAGCAGAAGACGTGAGCATGTGTCGCATTGACAATGGCGTCTGATCTTAGCTAATGTACTCTTATGGGATTGACTGTTCTCTCATATTAGGCTGTCCCCAAACTGTATCTGGGCTACAGATAGTATCCTTGCTGCATACTCATGTCTACAACGAGGCCACATGAATGAAGATGAAACAGTAAGAACAGTAAGATGAAATGGGAGAATGGAGGAATACTCTACACAGGACTGCCTATGACTGGGTTGTCTGTTGGGATCTTGTTAAATTGTTCAGCCAGGGGACTGAAGAGTAGAGAATTGGTGCCAGTGGCATGTGTCCAATGTAAATTAGTTGCACAAAGAACAATCGTAGCCTAAACACAAAGACAGAGTCTCCAACTCCTACACCTGCAGCAGGGTATCTCCCTTGAAGAGCAGTAGATGTAGTTGTAAAAGTATGCCCTACACACACTACACCTCTGATGCCACTGTCTGTTAGCCCCCTCAGACACAGTCTACAGCTCAGCCCCTGTAATGTAGAGAGAAGTGTCACCCCTGTCACCGCCATGCCAGGGATCAACCCGCGGTGTGTTTGTGTACGGTGAACCTAGCACAGCTTTGAGGAGGCAGGTTGAGAAATGACAGAGAGACTCTTTCATCTAATCTGTGCGCAGTAATTTGCACCTCAGTAAGTTTAATTGATGACTACTGATCAAATGCACACCTTTGAAAATAAAAATATTTTGGGGGATTTTTTTTTTCTCTTTCAGTAAAAGGAATTATTAATGCTACTGATGAGGGTTTGAAGACTATGGTGGAGTCTGAGTATGAGGATGGATCCGTTTGGGAGGGTTTTGATCTTACAAGTAATAGGACAAGAACAGAAAATGACCCAAATGTGAGTGATGTTAGACAATATGAGTGGTATTAGACAATGTGAGTGATATTAGACAATGTGAGTGATATTAGACAATGTGAGTGGTATAAAGACAATGTGAGTGATATTAGACAATGTGAGTGGTATTAGACAATGTGAGTCGTATTAGACAATGTGAGTGATATTAGACAATGTGAGTGGTATTAGACAATGTGAGTGGTATTAGACAATGTGAGTGGTATTAGACAATGTGAGTGATATTAGACAATGTGAGTGATATTAGACAATGTGAGTGATATTAGACAATGTGAGTGGTATTAGACAATGTGAGTGGTATTAGACAATGTGAGTGATATTAGACAATGTGAGTGGTATTAGACAATGTGAGTGGTATTAGACAATGTGAGTGGTATTAGACAATGTGAGTGGTATTAGACAATGTGAGTGGTATTAGACAATGTGAGTGATATTAGACAATGTGAGTGACATTAGACAATGTGAGTGACATTAGACAATGTGAGTGGTATTAGACAATGTGAGTGGTATTAGACAATGTGAGTGGTATTAGACAATGTGAGTGGTATTAGACAATGTGAGTGATATTAGACAATGTGAGTGGTATTAGACAATGTGAGTGATATTAGACAATGTGAGTGATAGTAGACAATGTGAGTGATATTAGACAATGTGAGTGATATTAGACAATGTGAGTGATAGTAGACAATGTGAGTGATATTAGACAATGTGAGTGATATTAGACAATGTGAGTGATAGTAGACAATGTGAGTGATATTAGACAATGTGAGTGGTATTAGACAATGTGAGTGATATTAGACAATGTGAGTGATAGTAGACAATGTGAGTGTTAGTAGACAAAGTCTATTATGATAAAACTGATTATAACTGATTAATAAATGCTCAATAAATCCCAAATTGGATTTAATAGTTCTGTCACAATAATGAGTGTAAACAACTTGTTCAATTTTAACCTGTTGAGTGAAGGGGGCAGTATTTTGATGTTTGGATGACAAACGTACCCAAATGAAACTGCCTATTTCTCAGGCCCAGAATCTAGAATATGCATATAATTGTCAGATTAGGATAGAAAACCCTCTAAAGTTTCCAAAACTGTCAAAATAGTGTCTGTGAGTATAAGATAACTGATATTCTAGATGATTCTGTGCTTCCAACCTTGTGGCAACAGTTTTAGGAAGACCTTTCCTTTTTCAGCATGACAATGCCCCTGTGCACAAAGCAAGGTCCATACAAAAATGGTTTGTCGAGATAAGTTTGGAAGAACTTGACTAGCCTGCACAGAGCCCTGACCTCAACTCCATAGAACAACTTTTGTATGAATTAGAACGCCGACTGCGAGCCAGGCCTAATCACCCAATATCAGTGCCCGACATCGCTCTTGTGGCTGAATGGATGCAAGTCCCTGCAGCAATGTTCCAACATCTAGTGGAAAGCCTTCCCAGAAGAGTGGAGGCTTTTCTAGCAGCAAAGGGGAGACCAACTCCAAATTAATGCCCATGATTTTGGAATGAGATGTTTGACGAGCAGGTGTCCACATACTTTTGGCTATGTAGTGTATTATCTCTCTCAATTACCTCGTACCCCTGCACATCGACTCGGTACTGGTACCCAAAAATGTGTGGCTTCTACAAGGCTTCTAAAAAAATTGTAACAAGTCAAGAGCTATTCATCCAGGACCGTGTGAGAGGCCGGGTGCATGCAGATCATATTGCTCGTCAGAGTTCCCCGCCGAGGGTAGCAGCAGTACAGAGAGGCTAGCGCTGAGCAGCAGTACAGAGAGGCTAGCGTTGAGCAGCAGTACAGAGAGGCTAGCGTTGAGCAGCAGTACAGAGAGGCTAGCGTTGAGCAGCGGTACAGAGAGGCTAGCGTTGAGCAGCGGTACAGAGAGGCTAGCGTTGAGCAGCAGTACAGAGAGGCTAGCGTTGAGCAGCGGTACAGAGAGGCTAGCGTTGAGCAGCGGTACAGAGAGGCTAGCGTTGAGCAGCGGTACAGAGAGGATAGCGTTGAGCAGCGGTACAGAGAGGCTAGCGTTGAGCAGCGGTACAGAGAGGCTAGCGTTGAGCAGCGGTACAGAGAGGCTAGCGTTGAGCAGCGGTACAGAGAGGCTAGCGTTGAGCAGCGGTACAGAGAGGCTAGCGCTGAGCAGCGGTACAGAGAGGCTAGCCCTGAGCAGCGGTACAGAGAGGCTAACACTGAGCAGCGGTACAGAGAGGCTAACGTTGAGCAGCGGTACAGAGAGGCTAGCGCTGAGCAGCAGTACAGAGAGGATAGCGTTGAGCAGCGGTACAGAGAGGCTAGCGTTGAGCAGCGGTACAGAGAGGCTAGCGTTGAGCAGCGGTACAGAGAGGCTAGCGTTGAGCAGCGGTACAGAGAGGCTAGCGCTGAGCAGCGGTACAGAGAGGCTAGCCCTGAGCAGCGGTACAGAGAGGCTAGCGTTGAGCAGCGGTACAGAGAGGCTAGCGTTGAGCAGCGGTACAGAGAGGCTAACGTTGAGCAGCGGTACAGAGAGGCTAGCGTTGAGCAGCGGTACAGAGAGGCTAGCGTTGAGCAGCGGTACAGAGAGGCTAGCGCTGAGCAGCGGTACAGAGAGGCTAGCGCTGAGCAGCGGTACAGAGAGGCTAGCGTTGAGCAGCGGTAGGCAGCAGAGAGGGGAATTGTGTTGAAATGTCAAGCGCAACTGCAACACCTGTGCAGCAAGAAATGATAAACCCGCTCTGGAATCGTCAGCTTGATAGGAGGGGTTGTGGAGGAGGAGCATAGGAGAAGGGGTGGGCACCATCTTGATAGGAGGGGTTGAGGAGGAGGAGCATATGAGAAGGGGGTGGGCACCATCTTGATATGAGGGGTTGTGGAGGAGGAGCATAGGAGAAGAGGTGGGCACCATCTTGATAGGAGGGGTTGTGGAGGAGGAGCATAGGAGAAGGGGTGGGCACCATCTTGAGACTGGACACCTTTTCTGTGGATGGCACCATTATTTGGGAGGAGATCGAAGAGTCAGTAAAGAGAAACACAAGGCTTGTGTCATCAATCAACATATTGATGCAATTTCAGTAAACATATTAATGCATTAAATAAAGCTGGGTTAATTGGTGGGAGGAGGAAGAGGAGAGGGGATCTTAGTTAAATGTGTTTATCTTTGTTGTCTTCGAAATGAGTTACCTAAATGTGTTAAAGGTGTGCCATAATAATTTTGTATTTATTTAACTATTATTTTACCTTTATTTAACTAGGCAAGTCAGTTAAGAACAAATTCTTATTTACAATGATGGCCTAGGAACAGTGGGTTAACTACCTTGTTCAGGGGCAGAACGACAGATTTTTACCTTGTCAGCTAACCACTAGGCTATCTGCCGCCCCCTACAGACCATCTGAACCCAAACTGGACTGTCACAACCAGTTTCATACTCTTATGCTCTTATGGATCTCTGACAGAATGTGGCTGAGACTTAACAGCACATCTGTTTCCTTGTAAAATAGATTCCTACCTCAAATGGGACTCACCTGGCTAAGAAGAAAAAAAGTATTGTAATATTGATAAAAAGGAGAAAAATGTATGATAACGTTCAGAATGGATCAATATACTACAGATTTGTAAGTAAATTCTGCATTGAAAAAATTATGTTTTGAAATTTAACACAAACAAAGCTAAGGCAGAGTGAAAATTAATTATATTTGTCTACAGAAGTGTGGGGGAGCTTATGTATCATGCCAGCTTTACACTACAGATGTATTTTTCCCCATCTTGAAATGATCTACTGTATATATAAAAATACTGTGTTATTATGGACTTCTCCCATAAGTTATTTTTCCTTCTGTTTTCGTCCATTTGATGCAACCTACATTGGGACAGGGAGAAACGAAGAGCTACATTTTTAATTAACTTCATAACATCTGCACTTGTGCTGCCTTTGAGAGAGGCGGCGCGCTTTTCTTTTAACCTATTCCAGCACATTTGCACACCAAGGTAAATCTTGATGTTGGCAGTCTTACAGAAAGGAGGAAGAGAGAGAGAGAGAGAGAGAAAAATACATGTAAATGAACCCTCACTTGTGTGTGTAGATCAAAGAAGCAAAATAATTAAACTTTTTGCCATTGCTTGATGTTGAAAAAAGAAGGAGGAAAATGTAGGGGATGAATCAGTTTGAGTTAAAAGGGTTCTCTGGTTGTTTCATGAAGGTCCCTTTCTATTCTTATGGCGTATTGATTCAGAATTGATCCATGATCTATCTGTTAGTTCCATGTTTGAATGGATGACTACTCAGTGGCAATTAAGCATGTGAATCTTGTTGGGGCAGAAAGTGGGATGCATGCCAGCAAAGCCACTACAAAACACAACACTAAACCATACATAAATTACACTATAACGATGACAAACGGTGCCCACAAACTGTTAGGGCCTACATAAAGCTGTCCCAACAGCAGTCCCAACATCTTACCACTGCTACACCTGGCACAAAACAGAGCCTTGTCTGGCACGAAACAGTTCATTCAGCCTCACTTACTGCCTTTTAAAAATACACAGCTGACACGGCTGACTTGCTTAAACAAATGTGGTTTCTAATGACAATTGAGATGTACAAACAATGGCATAAGGGGACGACAAGTGGATAGGAGGCATTAAGACATTAATGAGCGAGCTAGGACGGACGTAGTCAATATAACTGTTTGTTTAGCACTTTTGAAATGCGACAGAATTCAGAACATGGGCCGTTCTTACGGAAACAATCCATATAGTTATTAACCCAGTACAGCCATTTCTAACTTTCCAAGTGGCTAGAGCACATAGAGCTCTCTTTCCTCATTCCAACTGCTACAGCTCAGTTGACTCTCATGTAGGAACACATTCAGGTGCTCAAATGGTCCTAGAATCTCAGAAAGCCCTGTGAAAAAGGGGCAGTGTTAACAACCCCAACTCAGAAGCAGAGGAGATACCTGCATGACCAGCTGCTATTCAATAGGAAGGAGGCACCTGCATGGCCAGCTGCTATTTTATAGAAGGAGGCACCTGCACGGCCAGCTCCTATACTACAGGAAGGAGACACCTGCACGACCAGCTCCTATACTACAGGAAGGACGCACCTGCACGACCAGCTGCTATTCTATAGGAAGGAGACACCTGCACGACCAGCTGCTATTCTATAGGAAGGAGGCAGCTGCACGGCCAGCTGCTATTCTATAGAAGGAGGCACCTGCACGACCAGCTGCTATTCTATAGGAAGGAGGCACCTGCACGACCAGCTGCTATTCTATAGGAAGGAGGCACCTGCACGACCAGCTGCTATTCTATAGAAGGAGGCACCTGCATGGCCAGCTGCTATTCTATAGAAGGAGGCACCTGCACGACCAGCTCCTATACTACAGGAAGGAGTCACCTGCACGGCCAGCTGCTATAGTCACATGGAATGACGCTGGAGAGACGAAGCAGGTATGGGGAGTCAAACATTTTATAAGGAACAGACATGGAACGAGACAGGAACAGCGTCAGCATACAAGAAAACAAAGACAAAAAACAATCAATGCAGAAGCGGGGAACAGAGCTGGGGAACAGACAAATATAGGGGAGGTAAAAAACAGGCGATGAGTGAGTCCAGGTGAGTCCAATATCACTGATGTGCGTGACGAGGGAAGGCAGGTGTGCGTAATGGACAATAGTAGTGCATGATGGGGGGGAGTGGGAGCAGACGTGAAAGTACCCCCCCCCCCATAGGGGTGCCACCCGGCGTCCCACCTGGGCGAACCGGCCGAGACATGGGTGCTGGGCAAGCCAGCTGGGGCGTGGAAGCCCAACGATCCGGCTGAGGCAAGACGCCTGTCAATCCCGCTGCAGAGAGGGAGCCCCAAGATCCGATGGAGTGTGATGTGGGATCGGAAGCCGCCGAGCCAACCGAGGCAAGGAAACCTCTCGAGTCAGTCAGGGTGTGAAAGCCCAACGGGCTGGCTTATAGCACCTTTGGTTCCCTCGGCAGCGGAATCCACCCCGACGTCACCAACAAAACAAACTCCTGGACCAGCTGGGTGAACAAGAACTGACGATCCGGCTGAGGCCCGACGTGGGATGGGCACCATCCGAGCCAACCGGGGCAAGGAAACCTCTCAAGCCAGCTAAGGCGTGGAAGCCCGACGAGCTGGCTTGGCACCCCTGGTTCCATCGGTAGCGACCCAGAGCCGATGCCACCATACCAACCGGAACGTCAGTACTCTCCGATGCTTCGTGTGAAGGCTTCTGCATTCTGTCACATGGAATGACACTGGAGAGACGAAGCTGTTACGGGGTGTCAAACATTTAATAAGGAACGGACATGGAACTTTATCTGGAAGAGGATCGTCAGGACCTCCACCAGCTGAAGCTAAGTAGTAACATTAACATGATGCCTTCTAACTGCAGTCGCTGTACTCATAATATACAAGAGAACGATCACCTTACGGCGAGGATAGCTGTGCTGCCAGCCCAGCTTCAGACGCAATCGTTAGGCAAGGGTAATTTAAGTGTAGGAAAGGATGAAACAGTGTCTGTGCCACCAGTAAGTACAGATAGTAGTATAAATCCCCTCACACGGTCCCCGCAGCCGGACAACTTTCTCATGGCTTCTGGAAGGAAATGCTGTAGGAATGATCAACCGGTGTCGCTCATTCAACCGACAGAAACTTTCAACCGGTTCTCCCCATTAACTTCTTATGGCTGCAGGGGCAGTATTGAGTAGCTTGGATGAAAGGTGCCAAGAGTAAACGGCCTGCTCCTCAGTCCCAGTTGTTAATATATGCATATTATTATTAGTATTGGATAGAAAACACTCTAAAGTTTTTAAAACTGTTTGAATGATGTCTGTGAGTATAACATAACTCATATGGCAGGCAAAATCCTGAGTTGAAATCAAAACAGGAAGTGAGAAATCTGAGCTTTGTATGTATTCACCAGAGACACCAATGAAATCCCCTTGAGATATTAATGATGTTGCACTGCCTAGGGATCCTAATGATATGTTAGGATGATTGATTCTGTACTTAGTTTGAAATGTTTCTTCGACTTGTAATATAACTTTTTGAAGTTTTTGTCCGATATGCATACCAAACGCGCTAACAAAAGAAGGTATTTGGACATAAATAATGGATATTATCGAACAAAACAAACATTTATTGTGGACCTGAGATTCCTGGACTGCTTTCTGATGTAGATCATCAAAGGTAAGGGAATATTTATCATGTAATTTCTTGTTTATGTTGAGGCTGTGGTGATTTTTACTTCTGAGCGCCGTGTCAGATTATTGCATGGGTTTCTTTTTCTGTAAAGTTTTTTTAAATCTGACACAGCGGTTGCATTAAGGAGAGGTATATCTATAATTCCATGTGTATAACTTGTATTATCATCTACATTTATGATGAGTATTTCTGCTGAATCGATTATGGCTATGCAAAATCACTGGATGTTTTTGGAACTAGTGAATGTAACGCGCCAATGTAAACTCAGATTTTCTGATATAAATATGAACTTTATCAAACAAAACATGCATGTATTGTGTAACATGAAGTCCTATGAATGTCATCTGATGAAGATTATCAAAGGTTAGTGATTAATTTTATCTCTATTTGTGCTTTTTTCTCTCTCTCTCTATGGCTGGTATAATTGGCTGTGTATTTTAGTGAGTTGTTGGTGACCTAACATAATCGTTTGTGGTGCTTTCGCCGTGAATCCTATTCGAAATCGGACACTGTGGTGGGATTAACAACAAGACTACCTTGAAAACGATATAAGATACATGTATGTTTGAGGAATTTTAATTATGAGATTTCAGTTTTTTTTAATATGGCGCCCTGTACTTTCACTGGTTTTTGTCATATCACACCCGTTAACGAGATTGCAGCCATTGATAGGCCAGTTGAGAACAAGTTCTCATTTACAACTGCGACCTGGCCAATATAAAGCAAAGCAGTGCGACAAAAACAACCACACAGAGTCACACATGGGATAAACAAACGTACAGTTAATAACACAATAGAAAAATCTATATAAAGTGTGTGTAAATGTTGTAAGATTAGGGAAGTAAGGCAATAAATAGGCCATAGTGGCAAAATAATAAAATTTTAGCATTAACACTGGAGTGATAGATGTGCAGAAGATGATCTGCAAGTAGAGATACTGGGGTGCAAAAGAGCAAAAACAATAACAATATGGGGATGAGGTAGTTGGGTGGGCTATTTACAGATGGGCTGTGTACAGGTGCAGTGATCGGTAAGCTGCTCTGACAGCTGATGCTTATAGTTAGTGAGGGAGATATAAGTCAAATTAAATCAAATCAATTTATATTGCCCTTCTTACATCAGTTGATATCTCAAAGTGCTGTACAGAAACGCAGCCTAAAACCCCAAACAGCAAGCAATGCAGGTGTAGAAACACGGTGGCTAGGAAAAACTCCCTAGAAAGGCCAAAACCTAGGAAGAAACCTAGAGAGGAACCAGGCTATGAATGGTGGCCCGTCCTCTTCTGGCTGTGCCGGGTGGAGATTATAACAGAACATGGCCAAGATGTTCAAATGTTCATAAATGACCAGCATGATCAAATAATAATCACAGTAGTTGTTGAGGGTGCAACAAGTCAGCACCTCAGGAGTAAATGTCAGTTGGCTTTTCTTAGCCGATCATTAAGAGTATCTCTACAGCTCCTGCTGTTCCTAGAGAGTTGAAAACAGCAGGTCTGGGACAGGTAGCACGTCCTGTGAACAGGTCAGGGTTCCATAGCCGCAGGCAGAACAGTTGAAACTGGAGCAGCAGCACGGCCAAGTGGACACGGGACAGCAAGGAGTCATCAGGCCAGGTAATCCTGAGGCATGGTCCTAGGGCTCTGTGGCCCCATCTGATAATACCCCTAGACAGGGCCAAACAGGCAGGACATAAGCCCACCCACTTTGCCAAAGCACAGCCCCCACACCACTAGAGGGATATCTAGTCTCCAGCTTCATTGACTTTTGCAATTCGTTCCAGTCATTGGCAGCAGAGAACTGGAAGGAAAGGCAGCCAAAGGAGGTGTTGGCTTTGGGGATGACCAGTGAAATATACCTGCTGGAGCGCATGCTACGGGTGGGAGTTGCTAAGGTGACCAGTGAGCTGAGATAAGGCGGGGCTTTACCTAGCAAAGACTTATAGATGACCTGGAGCCAGTGGGTTTGGAGGCGGATATGTAGCGAGGGCCAGCCAATGAGAGCATACAGGTCGCAGTGGTGGGTAGTATATGGGGCTTTAGTGACAAAACAGATGGCACTGTGATAGACTACATCCAATTTGCTGGTAGAGTGTTGGAGGCTATTTTGTAAATGACATCGCCGAAGTCAAGTATCGGTAAGATAGTCAGTTTTACGAGTGTATGTCTGGCAGCATGAGTGAAGGAGGCTTTGTTGTGAAATAGTAAGCCAATTCTAGTTTTAATTTTGGATTGGAGATGCTTAATGTGAGTCTGGAAGGAGAGTTTACAGTCTAGCCAGACACCTAGGTATTTAGTTGTCCACATATTCAAGTCAGAACCGTCCAGAGTACAGTTGCTAGACGGGCTGAAGGGTGCGGGCAGCGATCGGTTGAAGAGCATGCATTTAGTTTTACTAGCATTTAAGAGCAGTTGGAGGCCACGGAAGAAGTGTTTTATGGCATTGAAGCTAGTCTGGAGGTTTGTTAACACAGTGTTCAAAATTGAGAAGGTTTGGGATGAGTTGGACTGCAGAGTGAAGGAAAAATAGCCAACAAGTGCTCAGCTGTCATCAAGCAAAGTGTTGCTATATATTTTTGATTAAACTTTTTTTTGGTTACTACTGTACATGATTTAAAATCTGTTATTTCATAGTTTTGATGTCTTCACTATTATTCAACAATGTAGAAAATAGAAAAATGACAGAAAAACCCTTGAATGAGTAGGTGTCTAAACCTTTGACTGTGTAACGTTCGTCTGCCTCCTCTACTGAGGAGGAGTAGCAAGGATCGGAGGACCAATGCGCAGCGTGGTACGTGTTCATGATGAATTTATTAAACACAGAACATTAAAACAAAAATAACAAAGCCCGAAACGAAACAGTCCTGTCTGGTGACATACACAAAGACAGAAAACATAATCACCCACAACTCAAGGGTGAAAACAGACAAGATCCCACACTGAAGAAGGGAAAAAGGGCTGCCTAAGTATGATACCCAATCAGAGACAATGAAAGACAGCTGCCTCTGATTTGGAACCACACTCGGCCAAACACAAAGAAATAGAGAACATAGAATGCCCACCCAAATCACACCCTGACCTAACCAAACATAGAGAATAACAAGGATCTTTAAGGTCAGGGCGTGACAGTGGCCTATACAATATGGTGGGATTTCACAGGCCTCCCTCTCAGTATTGAATAGAGTAGCCTATAATATGGTGGGATTTTACAGGCCCCCGCTCCATACTGAATAGAGTAGCCTATAATATGGTGGGATTTTACAGGCCTCCCTCTCCATACTGAATAGAGTAGCCTATAATATGGTGGGATTTTACAGGCCTCCCTCTCCGTATTGAATAGAGTAGCCTATAATATGGTGGGATTTTACAGGCCTCCCTCTCCGTATTGAATAGAGTAGCCTATAATATGGTGGGATTTTACAGGCCTCCCTCTCCGTACTGAATAGAGTAGCCTATAATATGGTGGGATTTTACAGGGCCCCGCTCCGTATTGAATAGAGTAGCCTATAATATGGTGGGATTTTACAGGCCCCCGCTCCATACTGAATAGAGTAGCCTATAATATGGTGGGATTTTACAGGGCCCCGCTCCATACTGAATAGAGTAGCCTATAATATGGTGGGATTTTACAGGCCCCCGCTCCATACTGAATAGAGTAGCCTATAATATGGTGGGATTTTACAGGCCCCCGCTCCATACTGAATAGAGTAGCCTATAATATGGTGGGATTTTACAGGCCCCCGCTCCATACTGAATAGAGTAGTCTATAATATGGTGGGATTTTACAGGCCCCCGCTCCATACTGAATAGAGTAGCCTATAATATGGTGGGATTTTACAGGCCTCCCTCTCCGTATTGAATAGAATAGCCTATAATATTGTGGGATTTTACAGGCCCCCCTCTCAGTATTGAATAGAGTAGCCTATAATATGGTGGGATTTTACAGGCCCCCGCTCCATACTGAATAGAGTAGCCTATAATATGGTGGGATTTTACAGGCCCCCGCTCCATACTGAATAGAGTAGTCTATAATATGGTGGGATTTTACAGGCCCCCGCTCCATACTGAATAGAGTAGCCTATAATATGGTGGGATTTTACAGGCCCCCGCTCCATACTGAATAGAGTAGCCTATAATATGGTGGGATTTTACAGGCCCCCGCTCCATACTGAATAGAGTAGCCTATAATATGGTGGGATTTTACAGGGCCCCGCTCCGTATTGAATAGAGTAGCCTATAATATGGTGGGATTTTACAGGCCCCCGCTCCATACTTAATAGAGTAGCCTATAATATGGTGGGATTTTACAGGGCCCCGCTCCGTATTGAATAGAGTAGCCTATAATATGGTGGGATTTTACAGGCCCCCGCTCCATACTGAATAGAGTAGTCTATAATATGGTGGGATTTTACAGGCCCCCGCTCCATACTGAATAGAGTAGCCTATAATATGGTGGGATTTTACAGGCCCCCGCTCCATACTGAATAGAGTAGTCTATAATATGGTGGGATTTTACAGGCCTCCCTCTCTGTATTGAATAGAGTAGCCTATAATATGGTGGGATTTTTTTCTGGGGTTGCTGTAGCACCTTCAGCACCCCTACTTCCCGTGGCTATGGTGAGGACATTTTATTTCTCACATGTAGCCTACTAACCAATCATGTAATTGATTGAGCTGAAGAAGATAAGTGTCAAATTGCTTTGGTAACGTTAACAAAATAAAGACCTTTAAAGATGGAAGAAAAGAGGAGGAAGGGAAGCGCTTCTAAGGTACACAATAGTAGATTTTGGTAGACAGAAGCTGCTAAGGTACACAATAGTAGATTTTGGTAGACAGAAGCTGCTAAGGTACACAATAGTAGATTTTGGTTGACAGAAGCTGCTAAGGTACACAATAGTAGATTTTGGTAGACAGAAGCTGCTAAGGTACACAATAGTAGATTTTGGTAGACAGAAGCTGCTAAGGTACACAATAGTAGATTTTGGTAGACAGAAGCTGCTAAGGTACACAATAGTAGATTTTGGTAGACAGAAGCTGCTAAGGTACACAATAGTAGATTTTGGTTGACAGAAGCTGCTAAGGTACACAATAGTAGATTTTGGTAGACAGAAGCTGCTAAGGTACACAATAGTAGATTTTGGTTGACAGAAGCTGCTAAGGTACACAATAGTAGATTTTGGTTGACAGAAGCTGCTAAGGTACACAATAGTAGATTTTGGTTGACAGAAGCTGCTAAGGTACACAATAGTAGATTTTGGTTGACAGAAGCTGCTAAGGTACACAATAGTAGATTTTGGTTGACAGAAGCTGCTAAGGTACACAATAATAGATTTTGGTAGACAGAAGCTGCTAAGGTACACAATAGTAGATTTTGGTTGACAGAAGCTGCTAAGGTACACAATAGTAGATTTTGGTTGACAGAAGCTGCTAAGGTACACAATAGTAGATTTTGGTAGACAGAAGCTGCTAAGGTACACAATAGTAGATTTTGGTTGACAGAAGCTGCTAAGGTACACAATAGTAGATTTTGGTAGACAGAAGCTGCTAAGGTACACAATAGTAGATTTTGGTAGACAGAAGGTGCTCTCTGGTAAAAGGGGTGAATTGGTCATCATCAGAAAGAAAGGAGGACCAAGGCACTCTTCATATCATTAATTAAAATGCCTTTATTTGTATGGCATGTTCAATGGAAACAAAGTTTAAAAACTCTGACTCGTTTCAGCTGCATGGCCTTCGTCAGGGTATACAAAGAAATAATAATACAATGTTCTCTTTTGAACAGCTTTTTCCAATCAGCCCTGATTTGAAGAGGGAGTGGTTACATAATTCGTTGGACAACACCTACTGTACACATTAAAAAGTGAAATACTGTAGATATGTTATCAAGAAATTGAAAACAAAGCTAGAAGTGTCAGAACACCTAGAAAGGTAGATCTAACCTTAAATATGACTGGGCAAAGTGCCAAGAATAGCAGAGCAATATATTCCATAGTACACTAGAACACAGCAAAACATGAACAACAACAGTCTAAACATAGCTGAGGGCAATAGAGCAAAATGTCCACTAGATGACAACAAATGGACCAATCACGACTCTACAGGAAGGGTGAGAAATCCATATCTTCATTTAAACCAGGGTATTTAGTGGCCTGTAGTTTGTAAATCCATATCTTCATTTAAACCAGGGTATTTAGTGGCCTGTAGTTTGTAAATCCATATCTTCATTTAAACCAGGGTATTTAGTGGCCTGTAGTTTGTAAATCCATATCTTCATTTAAACCTGGCTACTTAGTGGCCTGTTTTTTGTAAATCCCAAAACTTTCCCTTTGGTTTAGCTGTTTAAGACGGTCCCCTTTTCTAATTGAGCTTATGACTGGTGGCTCTGGGACGACTTGGAGTAATAGCGTATCACTTTGGATGATTCCCAATTCTTTTAAATGATTATTTTAATGTTCTCTGCTTCAGTGCTGTATTTTGTAACAAAGTACGCTCTCTGATGTATCACAAGGCTCTCCCCTTCGCAACAAGTTCTCTCTGTCAAGTAATCCAGCCCTTATACCTGCATCTTTCAGGACCAGAGCGATGTGGCCCCTATTCAAGAAGCGATTCTCCAATTCAGCAGATTTGACACTGTAGTCTGTTTCCTGAATGCAAATTCTGCGGACTCTTTGGAATTGGCCATATGGAATGTTCTCTTTTAGCCTTCTGGGGTGAAAGCTGTCTGCCCTCAGAATGGTGTTCCCATCTGTAGGCTTCCTAAAGATTGATGTGTGCAAAATACGTTTGTCATTTTTACTCATGTCAAGGTCCCCAAAAATATTTTCATCCTTGCTGTACTCAATAGTTAGTTTGATGTTAGGGTTAATGCTGTTAAGGTATTGGTGGAAGGAAATAAGTTCATGTTCTGAGACAGACCAGAACAGGCAAACATCATCAATATAGCAGTCCTGAAAGACAAAGATGTCATTATTAAGAGTCCATTCAGTCAGGGAGACAATTAATTATGTGGGAGGCATCTCAGTCTTGCTGACCAGACCGGACACATCGCGTGCGCGAGTGTCGCAAAATAAATGTAGAAATCCATGTTATTCAATTATTGCACCCACACTGCTCGCGCACGGCAACGAGCGTCTGCGACGCCAAGGGCTAAAATAGAACATGGAACCCAAACCGGCTGCGAGCGTGCGCCATCGTGGCACATACAGTAGCCCCCCCCACACACACACACACACACTAAACACGATCACGACACGCAGGTTAAAATATCAAAACAAACCCTGAACCAATGACATTAATTTGGGGACAGGTCGAAAAGCATTAAACATGTATGGCAATTTAGCTAGTTAGCTTGTTAGCTTGCAAATATTTGAACCTGTGTGTCGTGATCGCGTTTGGTGTAGTGGGGCAAAATAAATGTATGCACGATGGCGCAGGTTGGGTACTCAAGAAATGGTGCATAGCTGCTCCTTGTTCATGTTCGATGGTGCTGTATATCTTTGGTGTCTTGAAGATAGGCTGGGAGTGACAGCCGAAAAGGCTTAATAAAGTAATCAATGTACTGAGAGATGGGTTCTGTCAGACTTTCATTACCACTAATGACTGGTCTTACTGCTAATGACTGGTCTTACCACTAATGACTGGTCTTACCACTAATGACTGGTCTTACCACTAATGACTGGTCTTACCACTAATGACTGGTCTGCCTGGGGGTTTTCAAGATTCTTGTGGACTTTTGAAAAAAGATAAAAAAGAAGCCAGTCTGTCATTGAAAATACATTTGAAATCATTGTCTGAAATGTAACCATTCTCCTTAAGCTACAGTGAGGATCCCTTTCAATTCTGTTTTTAGGTCCTCTGTGGGGTTGAAGGTAAGAGATTGGTAGAATTCCTCATTGTCTAATTGACGGTAGGCTTCTGTCACATATTTGTCTTTACTCCACACTACAGTAGCGCCACCTGTCTGCTTTTTTTTAAACCACAATCCCTCCATTTTTGTACAATGATTCAACTGCATCCTTCTCTTTGAAAGGTTACGTCGTGTTTGGTTAGAGTCAATTTGCACTTAAACAGATTCTCCACCACAAAATTCACCTTCTTGGCAAATGTATTTAGTGTGGCATTCTGGACGATGGGACAAAAGGTGGACTTGGGCTTAAAAGGTGTTTTAGAGGGCACAGAAACTACCTGACCTGAGACACTGGCGTCTGTAGTTGGAGAGATGTTTTGCTTGTACCAGGACTTCAGATGTAGATTCCTGTAGAAACGAAATAGGTCAATCTTCATATTGAACTCATTAGTTGAGTATGTGGGGGCAAAGGACAGTCCTTTAGACAAGACCCTTACACAATCATCAGAAAGGGGTTCTCCAGAAATGTTGATCACAGCCTTGTTCTGGTCCTGCTCCGTGTGGTTAGATAGTCTTGATTTCTTCCTCCCCCTCCGCGTTGGCCTCTTCTGCATCATCTCCCTCTCTTGTTGGGGAACCTGCGTGGCTCCTCTTCCTGATCTACAAAATCTTGGGAGTAGCCGGCCTCTGACGCTTTAGGGTGACCCTCATCGTCACTGCTTGTAAAGTTGAAAGAGACAGATCTAGGCTTCCTCCTCTGCGGATGTGATTCTGAACTCTTGCAGGTTGGTTTTCTTAAGGCAAAGACCTTGCCATCTCTATAGTCTACTTCATCTCTTCTAAATGTTCTTAGCTTGTCTGGCTTCAATGTCAGTGAATGTGTCTACTTTCTCTTTCAAGATCTCATCACATTGTACTTTGTTAGAATTATCACTGTGTTCTGTGATTTTCTTTTTTAATTCTTACATTTCTGTTTGGACTACTTGTGCTCTATTTAAAAGTAGCATTAGGTCAAAAGAACACTTGTTGAGAATAGCCTCCCATTTATCAGGGCTGATTGGAAAAAGCTGTTCAAAAGAGGACATGCTGTTTGGCACAGGAAGACATGTCTCCACTGGTAATATACACTGATATGGTTAATCCAGGACTGGAGCCTGAAAAATGTATATGGATAAAACACACAGGGCGGCTTTGTGAGACTGGCTTTGAATCCGGGTCTCCTCCGCCCATAAGACTGTGTTAGCCACCTGAGCTAAAGCCAAAGTTACTCATCTTAGTTTTTTTGTTTTCGTTTTATTTATTCACAAAAAGTTTTGGGATTGATTTGCACTTTTTGCACCAAATGATGTTCATCTCTAGGAGATGATCCCCACAGTATGATGCTGCCATCTCATGGTTCACCTTAGGGATGGTGCCAGGTTTACTCCAGATGTGACTCTTGGCATTCAGACCAAAGAGTTCCATCTTGGTTTCATCAGACCAGAGAATCTTGTTTCTTATGGTCTGAGAGTCATTAGGTGTCTTTTGGCAAACTCCAAGGAGGCTTTCATGTGCCTTTTACTGAGGAGTGGCTTCCGTCTGGCCACTCTACCATAAAGGCCTGATGGTGGAGTGCTGCAGAGATGGTTGTCCATCTGGAAGAAACAAGATTCTCTGGTCTGGTGAAAGCAAGATTGAACTCTTTGGCCTGAATGCCAAGTGCCATGTCAGGAGGAAACCTGGCACCATCCCTATGGTGAAGCATGGTGGTGGCAGCATCATGCTGTGGGAATGTTTTTCCAGCGGCAGGGACTGGGAGACTACTCAGGATCGAGGGAAATATGAACAGAGCAAAGTACAGAGAGATCCTTGATTAAAAACCTGCTCCAGAGCGCTCAGGACCTGAGTAGGGCGAAGGTTCACCTTCCAAAAGGAAAACGACCCTAAGCACACAGCCAAGACAACGCAGGAGTGGCTTCGGGACAAGTCTCTGAATGTCCTTGAGGCTCAGCCAGAGCCCGGACTTCAACTCGATCGAACATCACTGGAGAGACCTGAAAATAGCTGTGCAGTGACACTCCACATCCAACCTGACAGAGGTTGAGAGGATCTGCAGAGAAGAATTGGAGAAACTCCCCAAATACAGGTGTGCCAAGCTTGTAGCGTCATACCCAAGAAGACTCAAGGCTGTAATCGCTGCTAAAGGTGCTTCAACAAAGTACTGAGTAAAGGGTCTGAATACTTATGTCAATGTGTTTTCAGTTGTTGCTTTTTAAAATACATTTGCTTAATTTCTATAAACCTATATTTGCTTTGTCATTATGGGGTATTGTGTGTAGAATGATGAGGGGGGAAAAAAAGGATTTCAATTTTAGAATAAGGCTTTAAAGTCAAATGGTCTGAATACTTTCTGAATGCACTGTACATCTAGCTATTTTTATTACATCTATATTAATTCGATTTGTACATTCATTAGCAAAAATAATAATCAGCAACACTATAATCCAATTGATTATGCTTTTCAATAACGTGACGCAACGCCCTAGATGCTGCTGTGTGCCAGGATGGAGGCTTCTAGAGCAGAGCAGTGTTAATTACTACCTCTCATAGGGATGAATTAGTAGCTCTCATATGCCTGTTGGTCCTGTAGGATATGATATGAACTTAGTAGGTTAACCTTCTTATGGCTGCAGGGGCAGTATTTAGTAGCTTGGATGAAAGGTGCCCAGAGGTGCCCAGAGTAAACGGCCTGCTCCTCAGTCTCAGTTGCTAATATATGCATATTATTATTACTATTGGATAGAAAACCCTCTGAAGTTTCTAAAACTGTTTGAATGATGTCTGTAAGTATACCAGAACTCATATGGCAGGCAAAAACCCGAGAATAAATCCAAATAGGAAGTGTTTGAGGTTGGTCGATTTTCAACCCAGGCCCTATTGAATTCACAGTGGGATATGAATGAAGTTGCACTTCCTAGGGCTTCCATTAGATGTCAACCGTCTTCAGAAACTTGAATGAGGCTTCTACTGTGTTGTGGGACTGAATAAGAGCTGAATGAGTCAGGTTACTGGCAGAGAGCCATTTCCTGGTCATGAGCATTCCTCATGATATCGCCCTGCGTTCCATTGCTCCTCTAGACACAAAGGATTTCTCCGGTTGGAACTTTATTGAAGATTTACGATAAAAACATCCTAATGATTGATTCTATTCTTAGTTTGAAATGTTTCTTCGACCTGTATTATAACTTTTTGAAGTTTTTGTCCGAAGTAATGCATGAGCGTTTGGATATGTGTACCTAACGCGCTAACAAAAGTAGCTACTTGAACATAAATAATGGACATTATCGAACAAATCAAGCATTTATTGTGGAACTGCGATTCCTGGGAGTGCATTCTGATGAAGATCATCAAAGGTAAGGGAATATTTATAATGTGATTTCTGGTTTCTGTTGACTCCAACATGGCGGCTAATTTGATTATTTCTCTGAGCGCCGTTTAAAAAAAAATCTGACACAGCGGTTGCATTAAGGAGAGGTATATCTATAATTCCATGTGTATAACTTGTATTATCATCTACATTTATGATGAGTATTTCTGATGAATTGATGTGGCTCTCTGCAAAATCACTGGATGTTTTTGGAACTAGTGAACATAACGCGCCGATGTAAACTCAGATTTTTTTATATAAATATGAACTTTATCAAACAAAACATGCATGTATTGTGTAACATGAAGTCCTATGAGTGTCATCTGATGAAGATCATCAAAGGTTAGTGATTAATTGTGATTACCTGTGATTATTTGTGATTATTTGTGCTTTTTGTGACTCCTCTCTTTGGCTGGAAAAATGGCTGAGTTTTTCTTTGGCTTGGTGGTGACCTAACATAATCATTTGTGGTGTGTTCGCTGTAAAGCCTATTTGAAATCGGACACTGTGGTGGGATTAACAACAAGATTACCTTTAAAACGGAGATACATGTATGTTTGAGGAATTTTAATTTTGCAGCCCTAAGAAGTTTTAAAGGGGATGCCTAGTCAGTTGCACAACTGAATGCATTCAACTGAAATGTGTCTTCTGCATTTAACCCAACCCCTCTGAATAAGATGGGTGCGGGGGGCTACCTTAATCGACGTCCACATCATCAGTTGTTGCTTGGGGTCGGCTGCCTTGCTTATTACACTCACCAAAGGGAGAGGTAGAATTGTTATAACCAGAGTGATAGATAGATAGATAGATAGATAGATAGATAGATAGATAGATAGATAGATAGATAGATAGATAGATAGATAGATAGATAGATAGATAGATATATAGATAGATAGATAGATAGATAGATAGATAGATAGATAGATAGATAGATAGATAGACAGACAGTATATGACTGGTTATAACCAAGTAAGCTCACAATATTGTAAACATAAAGTTGGTAGACTTACAATATATGTAAACATTCACACAATAATATTGTTTTCCTCAGGGCTGGACAGGGTGAGCAACACAGATCTACAGACCTTTAGAGAACCACAAGGTGAGTGGACTTCTGTATACATTGAAGAGACCTTTCTGTCTGTAATATTAATCACAATGCAGTAATTCCAGGAATTCTTGATGCAGTACCATAGTGCTAGACAGTGATCAATGTTGATTTGTCACCTTGTCCCTTTGAACACACACCTGCTAACTAACTTCAGTTGAATGAGCTTATTGTAAGCCAATCTGGATAAGGGCGTCTGCTAAGTTATTAAAGTGTTGTGCTTTTTTATGCAGTGACTTGTTCCATCTACCCTCCCCTTTAAAAAAAAGAAACACCTTACAAGTGAGGTTTGGGATGGTTGCCCTGTTTTAACCTGACTCGCTCTCTCCTTAGTGTCCTGTTAACCTGACTACTGTATCTCTGTCACACCCTGATCTGTTTCACCTGTCCTTGTGATTGTCTCCACCCCCCCTCCAGGTGTCACCCATCTTCCTCAATATTCCCAGTGTATTTCTTCCTGTGGTCTGTCTGTTGCCAGTTTGTCTTGTCAAGCTTACCAGTGTGTTTTTTACCAAGCTCCTGTTTTCCTAATCTCTTATTTCTAGTCCTCCCGGTTCTGACCTCTTGCCTGCCCTGACACTAAGCCCGCCTGCCTGACCATTCAGCCTGCCCTGACCTCGAGCCTGCCTGCCGCCCTGTACCGTTTGGACTCTGACCTGGTTTATGAACAGTTGCCTGTCCTCAACCTGCCTCTTGCCTGCTCCTTATTGTTTAATACATATCAGACTCAAATCATCTGCCTCCTGTGTCTGCATCTGGGTCTCGCCCAGTGTCATTATAATCTTTCCCCTCTCCCTAGTGACCTGTTAACCTAACTACTGCGTCTCTCTCTCTCTCCCTCCTTATTGCTGCGAGGTGCCTGGTTTAAAGATCCTGATGTACAATGGGCCCATATACTACGGCAACCGCAGCTTCTTCCGAGAGGACGTGAGTCTTATGCCGGGTCTCACCTGGGAGAGGATCTCCAGTCGAGAGAAGGCCAGCGAGACCCTGGAGAAGAGGGAGAGAGAAGCTGTCAACTCTGTGGTGAGACTACCCACTGTATCTGGGCTCGATCACATACTGTACATAAGAAAAGACAGCTGCAACTCTTTCAACATTATCTTCCGTAACTTACTGGTAATCTAGCTCCTCCCAGTTGCATAGGTTCCGGTGTATCCGACTCACCTGTTGTCGATGATTCTCGAGGGAGCTCGGGTGGCCTCGGAAAAACAGCGTTTGGGGACTTCCGGATTCCTTCAGAGGTGAGCGAGTGACCTAGGCCAGACCTCGTCTCACTCCTGCGTTCCCGTAGACGTCAATCAATCCTAATGGTGAGGGCATCGAGGTCCACCGGTAACTCCAGAGCAGCTCGTCTTTTATCACCTCTGATCATCCGTGAAGGAAGGTATCGAATAGGGAATCCGGATTCCAGGCACTCTCGGCGGCCAACGTGCGATAGTCTGCCACGCTACGGGAGTCTTGGAGTAATTCCAGTAGTTTTCGGGCCGCCTCTCTCCCAGATACCGGAGAACCGAATACCTTCCTCACCTCTGCCATGAGGTCTTCCATATCATGACAAATAGCGGATTGTTGCTCCCAAACTGCTGTAGCCCAGGATAGTAGACAGATTACTGGGTGGTTGGGAGGTCTGAGGTGGAGGGCTGCCTATGAGCTAACTCACTGATTTGTTCCATAATAGCCTTTGGTCGTGGCATTCCGTCAGGGAACGAAGCCCTTCCAAAAGGTCCAGCAGTAGCTCCTCATGCCGGCTCCCTGCAGGGAGACAGCGTGGCGGAGCTGGTCCAAGTTTGCTGGGTCTGTCATGGCAAGTTCGTACATTAAGGACACAGGACGAGACCCAGATGCAGACACGGGAGGCAGATGGTTTGAGTCTCAGATATTTATTATAATCCAAGGGGCAGGCTCGGAGAATGGTCGTGGACAGGCAAAAGATCATAAGGTCAGAGTCCGGGAGGTACAGAGTGGCGGGCAGGCTCAAGGTCAGGGCAGGCAGTATGGTCAGACAGGCGGGTTCAGAGTCAAGGCAGGCAAGGGTCAAAAACCTGGAGGACTAGCAAAAGAGCGATAAGAAAAAGAAGGCGCACAGAAAAACACGCTGGTTGACTTGACAAGACGAACTTGCAACAGACAAACAGGGAACACAGAAATAAATACCCAGGGACTAATGGGGAAAACAGGTGACACCTGGAGGTGGGTGGAGACAATCCCAAAGACAGGTGAAACAGATCAGGGCGTGACACATACTGTACTTGATTTGCCTCAGAAGTCTTCAAACAATGACATGGCTGATATCTTGTGAGTAGGCCTAGAACTGTGAGCGTTCTGCACTAGCATACTGGATGTTGAGCTGTCACAGGGCCTTTCTAGTGGTAGCAGCATAGTCTAGAGCAGTGTTTCCCCCACATCCTCGAGCCCTGGACTAGAGGTTGCATAGTGCTACACCAGGTATCAGCAACTCCAGTCCTCGGGGGCCTGATCGATGCCACAATTTGGCCCCAGCTAACACGCCTCACTCCAATAAATCAACTAATCATGATCTTCAGTTTAAAATGCCATTGTTTTCATCAGCTGTGTTAGCTAGGGATGGGGGAAAAGTGTGACACCACTCCGGCCCCAGAGGACTGAAGTTTCCCCATCCCTGTACAACATAATCCTATTACCTTGACGTGATAAAACCCTGTGGCAAAACCCTATGTGGAGTTCAACACAGGGCAATCCAAACAAACTAGGTATTTGCTTACTTGATGTTGGATGCCCATGGATGGAAGTTATTAATGTTAACCATGGCATATTTCAAAGAACCCTCTACACAGTAGCACCCTTCAGGTTTTCTTCCTTTAAAAAGCTCAAGGAGTGTTTTACTAATTGGCAGGCATGCAGGAAGGAAGTAGCCCACTTCAATTAAAGTGCCTGGTGGTACACACCACTCACTCTGGCCAGGTGTTTATGAAAGCGACAATATCTCTCTAGCAGACCTCAATTCCACTCCACTCACGCCAACACACACAAACACACCAAACTAATTTATAACTTAGACACACGCACACACACACATAGCGTCCATGTGACCAAACCACTCATCGTACAATGGAAATAAGACCGCAAATTAGGAACTTAAATAAAATAACAGAAGGCCAGCATCATATTCAATAGTACAAGGAGCAACTATTTACTAACTAATCACAAGTGATGTTGCTCGGTTTTGCCAATGGTACAGCGTATAGACTTGTGACATGATATACAATTAAACAACAAGGCCAGAGGGGGTGTGGTATATGGCCAATATACCACAGATAAGGGCTGTTCTTATGTACGGCGCAAAGCGGAATGCCTGGATACAGCCCTTAGCCGTGGTATATCGGCCATATACCACAAACCAAAGGTGCCTTATTGCTAGTTTATACTAGTTACCAACGTAATTAGAGCAGAACAATTAATGGCTTTGTCATACCTGTGGTATAAGGTCTGATATACCACGGCTGTCAGCCAATCAGCATTCAGGGCTGGAACCACCCAGTTTATAATAACAAACATCAGACTCAAATCAATCTTGGATTTCAGCATTTACAGTGCCTATGAATATGGCTAGTACGTACAGTGCCTTGCGAAAGTATTCGGCCCCCTTGAACTTTGCGACCTTTTGCCACATTTCAGGCTTCAAACATAAAGATATAAAACTGTATTTTTTTGTGAAGAATCAACAACAAGTGGGACACAATAATGAAGTGGAACGATATTTATTGGATATTTCAAACTTTTTTAACAAATCAAAAACTTAAAAATTGGGCATGCAAAATTATTCAGACCCCTTAAGTTAATACTTTGTAGCGCCACCTTTTGCTGCGATTACAGCTGTAAGTCGCTTGGGGTATGTCTCTATCAGTTTTGCACATCGAGAGACTGACATTTTTTACCATTCCTCCTGGCAAAACAGCTCGAGCTCAGTGAGGTTGGATGGAGAGCATTTGTGAACAGCAGTTTTCAGTTCTTTCCACAGATTCTCGATTGGATTCAGGTCTAGACTTTGACTTGGCCATTCTAACACCTGGATATGTTTATTTTTGAACCATTCCATTGTAGATTTTGCTTTATGTTTTGGATCATTGTCTTGTTGGAAGACAAATCTCAGTCCCAGTCTCAGATCTTTTGCAGACTCCATCAGGTTTTCTTCCAGAATGGTCCTGTATTTGGCTCCATCCATCTTCCCGTCAATTTTAACCATCTTCCCTGTCCCTGCTGAAGAAAAGCAGGCCCAAACCATGATGCTGCCACCACCATGTTTGACAGTGGGGATGGTGTGTTCAGCTGTGTTGCTTTTACGCCAAACATAACGTTTTGCATTGTTGCCAAAAAGTTCAATTTTGGTTTCATCTGACCAGAGCACCTTCTTCCACATGTTTGGTGTGTCTCCCAGGTGGCTTGTGGCAAACTTTAAAGACACTTTTTATGGATATCTTTAAGAAATGGCTTTCTTCTTGCCACTCTTCCATAAAGGCCAGATTTGTGCAATATACGACTGATTGTTGTCCTATGGACAGAGTCTCCCACCTCAGCTGTAGATCTCTGCAGTTCATCCAGAGTGATCATGGGCCTCTTGGCTGCATCTCTGATCAGTCTTCTCCTTGTATGAGCTGAAAGTTTAGAGGGACGGCCAGGTCTTGGTAGATTTGCAGTGGTCTGATACTCCTTCCATTTCAATATTACCGCATGCACAGTGCTCCTTGGCATGTTTAAAGCTTGGGAAATATTTTTGTATCCAAATCCGGCTTTAAACTTCTTCACAACAGTATCTCGGACCTGCCTGGTGTGTTCCTTGTGCTTCATGATGCTCTCTGCGCTTTTAACGGACCTCTGAGACTATCACAGTGCAGGTGCATTTATACGGAGACTTGATTACACACAGGTGGATTGTATTTATCATCATTAGTCATTTAGGTCAACATTGGATCATTCAGAGATCCTCACTGAACTTCTGGAGAGAGTTTGCTGCACTGAAAGTAAAGGGGCTGAATAATTTTGCACGCCCAATTTTTCAGTTTTTGATTTGTTAAAAAAGTTTGAAATATCCAATAAATGTCGTTCCACTTCATGATTGTGTCCCACTTGTTGTTGATTCTTCACAAAAAAATACAGTTTTATATCTTTATGTTTGAAGCCTGAAATGTGGCAAAAGGTCGCAAAGTTCAAAGGGGCCGAATACTTTCGCAAGGCACTGTACGTACTAGCCATATTCTCTCATGGTCAAAATAACCCTACTACGGCTACAACTACTCCCCACAGCAGTAGATGATTCCAGTACTTAACTAGAATATTGAGTGTGATCAATGGTGTTTTTGGTTGTTTTTGATGGAGGTTTTTGGTTTTCTAACAGTGAATAGAAACCATGCACCTCTTGGTCATTACTCTACTTAGTCGAGAATAATTCATACAGTTTGCAGCCTACAGTATAACAGGAGAAACGGAAAATGCAATTCCTCAAAATCAGATCCATAAACTTAACCATTACATTTTAATAATAAAAAAATACATTTTCATAATTTAACTGTAGAAAACTGAACTTGACATTAGGGACAAAACAGTATTAGATTTCTATAGACAATCATTATTCAGGTCTCTGGTTCCACCTTGTGATCAAATAGTATAACGGCAGCATGTAACGAGATATCACACAGTCTCACTAACATTCATGCAAAATAATACAAAAAGTATGACTGCTTGAATTCATCATGAAGAGAATACATTAATCTATATCACGTTGAATACTGACTTGTATCACGGGTGACCTGTCTGGCTTTATCATTATTACATTGGCAGGACATCATGCTCTGGTAGGTGTCCATGATTATGCAATACAAACAGATCATTACAGTTCTTTGTATAAAAAAAAGACAGCTTAGTTAATGAAATTCATCAATCAAAATGCTTTTCATGAAGAGTGCAAAAATAGAAAAGCCTATTATAGGTAAACCTACATTTAATTTAAAAGGAAGTAAGTCTTTGATTGGTTGGAAGAGGTGCAGCTTGATGAAAAGATGTTTGGATGGTGTGAATTCAGGACAATATTCAGAATGTCAGTCTCCATAAAGTAAAGTTCATATTGTGATCTCAGAACATGCATGTGTCCCAAATAGCACAGTATTTCCTATACAAAAGTAGTGCACTATATAGGGAGCCATAAACAGACCATGATGTTTTATTAAACTAGGGAAGTCAGTTAAGAACAGGAACAGTGGGTTAACTGGTCTAGGAACAGTGGGTTAACTGGCCTAGGAACAGTGGGTTAACTGGTCTAGGAACAGTGGGTTAACTGGTCTAGGAACAGTGGGTTAACTGGTCTAGGAACAGTGGGTTAACTGGTCTAGGAACAGTGGGTTAACTGGTCTAGAAACAGTGGGTTAACTGGTCTAGGAACAGTGGGTTAACTGGTCTAGGAACAGTGGGTTAACTGCCTTTTTCGGGGGCAGAACGACAGTTTTCTTTTTACCTTGTCACCTCGGGATTCAATCTAGCAACCTTTCAGTTACTGGTCCGACGCTCTAAACACTAGACTCTAACCACTAGGCTACCTGCCGCCCCATTAATTTGGCAAACCACATGATGGACAGGTTTGCCACGTAAACATTGAACAGTGATAACTTTGTCCAGAGTAGTAGAGTGGGATGATATCATATGCTCCTCAAAGAGCAAGAGGGTTTAAGTCAGGTAATTAAAGTAATCAGGACTATGGCATGACCCAAACTTTGGCACAGTCTGTTAATACCATAGTTAGAGGACTCTAGATGTTTTACCTTTATTTAACTAGGCAAGTCAGTTAAGAACAAATTCTTATTTTCAATGACGGCCTGAACTGCCTGTTCAGGAGCAGAATGACAGATTTGTACCTTGTCAGCTCAGGGTTTTGAACTTGCAACCTTTCGGTTACTAGTCCAACACTCTAACCACTAGGCTACCCTGCCGCCCCAAATAGGCAAACTGGGATATGTTTTTAAGTTTTACATTTTCTTATTTTACTACTTCTGTTGGCAAACAAACTAACAGTGGTGTAAAGTACTTAAGTAAAAATACTTTAAAGTACTACTTAAGTTGTTTTTTGGTGTATCTGTACTTTACTAATTATATTTTTGACTACATTCGTTAAGAAAAGTCAAAGTATTTGGTTTAAAATATACTTAGTTATCAAAAGTAAATGTAATTGCTAAAATAAAGTAAAAGAAAATGGTGCTGCCCTTGCGCTCACAGATGTCATAATGGGACATATAAAAAGATGACGCCTCTATCATTCTCTACGGTGGAAAAACACCTTGACCAAAACATGATCAGCACAGACAACAGAGATGCTCATTGGCTTGGTTCTTCACTTTCAATGTTTGTTTCCACACATTCACTGTGTCCACAACAAATGCTGTGGTGGTGACCAAAAATCAGAGGGGCACAAAGTACATGAGGGTGGCTGGGGGAGGGTTTATGTCCCTCGTCCGGGAGTTGACGATTTTACATTTGTTCTTAAAACCCGAAACAGCTTTTTCCTGCCATCTATAATCATTACGCTTCATATATCTAAAAAATATGTATATTTGACTGGTTACTTAGCATACCCTCTTGAGCAGTCTGTATCCTCCTGACTGGTGATAAATATTATTCTCCGAATCTCTGCTAAAACCCGGGTAAAAACCTCATAAAAATCATTGGTGGCTAATAGTATTACAGAGAAACAACAATTACATACACAAAATATAATCCGAGGGGGGAACATGCCCCTATGCCCCCTATGGGCATGACACCTCTGTTGGTGATGACAAAAAATGGCTGCTCATTGTAACAAAAGTAAAAACCTCAGTTTTAAAACCTCAAGTGATAGCTTGTAGAGCCTGTTTCAGTTACTAGACATGCATTTGAGTCTGTTCTTGAAGTAAAAAAGGGCATTTTTGATTTGGACAGCATCCGATGAGGAGTAGCGGAACTTGGCGTATGCCTTCTCACTGTGCGACTTGCCCCATGGCAACTTGATCTTAGATGCATGGTTTATGATGATGTCATCACAGGAAGCTATGTGGAGATTCCCAAGCCCGTCGATGAAGAACTCTGAGGATGCAATAAAAGATTTTTAAAATTTGATCACAAAAGGAATGTCTTATTTTCTTGTTGCAGACTTTCAGTGACAAGTCACAGTTTATGTTCTCAGTCTAGAAGGTTTCACTTATTAAATCAAATTGTATTTGTCACATGGTTCGTAAACAACAGGTGTAGACTAAAAGTGAAATGCTTAGATTTGGCCTTGTGTTTTAGGTCATTGTCCAAGGTGAATTAATCTCCCAGTGTCTGTTGGAAGGCAGACTGAACCTAGTTTTCCAATAGGATTGTGCTTAGCTCCATCCAATTTCATTTTTATAATAAAACTCCCCAGCCCTTAATAATTACAAGCATACCCATAACATGATGCAGCCACCACCATGCTTGAAAATATGGAGAGTGGTACTCGGTAATGTATTGTATTGGATTTGCCCAAACATAAAACGTTGTATTCAGGACAAAAACTCTATTGCTTTGCCACATTTATTTTGCAGCATTACTTTAGTGCCATGTTGCAAACATGTTTTGGAATATTTGTATTCTGTACAGGCTTCCTTCTTTTTAATCTGTCAATTAGGTTGGTATTGTGGAGTAACTACAATTCTTTTTATCCATCCTCAGTTCTCATATCACAACAACCATTAAACAATGTAAACATTTTAAAATCCCCATTGACCTCATGGTGAAATCCCTGAGAAGTTTCCTTCCTCTTCGGCAACTGAGTTAGGAAGAATACTTATATCTTTGTAGCGATGGGGTGTATTGACACACTATCCAAAGCCTAATGAATAACTTCACTATTTTTTAACACATCTACCAAACGGTGCCCTTTGCGAGGCATTGACAAACCTCCCTGGTCTTTGTGGTTGAACCTGTGCTTGAAATTCACTACTAGATCGAGGGACCTTACAGATACTAGTATGAGTGGGGTACAGAGATGAAGTAGTCATTGAAAAATCAAGTTTACCACTATTATCAAACATAGAATGAGTCCATGCAACTAATACAATTTGTTGAGCACACCCCTGAACTTATTTAGGCTTGCCTTGACAAATAGGTCCATCACTTATTGACTCAATACATTTTATCAGTGGTGTAAAGTACTTAAGTAAAACTACATTAAAGTACTACTTAAGTCGTTTTTTGGGGTATCTGTAATTTACTTTACTATTTATATTTTTGACATATTTTACCTCTCTACATTCCTAAATAAAATATTGTATTTTTTACTCCATACAAAGTACTCGTTACATTTTAATGCTTAGCAGGACAGGGAAATTGTCAAATTCACCCACTTATCAACAGAACACGTGGTCATCCCTACTGCCTCTGTCCTGGTGGTCTCACTAAACACAAATGTATCTTTTGTAAATAATGTCTGAGTGTTGGAGTGTGCCCCTGGCTATCCATACATTTATTTTTTAAAACAAGAAAATGGTTCTGTCTGCTTTGTTCCCCCTGTCCTGACGCTGTTCTTGTTTTGTTATATGTCCGCTGTTTCATCAAATGTTCACTCCCTGTACTTGCTTCTCGTCTCCAGCGTCTGTCCTTACAAATCTAAAATATATTTGGAATTGTTTAACACTTTTTTGGTTACTACATGATTCCATATGTGTTACCTCATAGTTTTGATGTCTTCACTTTTATTCTGCAATGTAGAAAATAGTAAAAATATAGAAAAACCCTTGAACGAGTAGGTGTTCTAAACCTTTTGACCAGTAGTGTATATTTTAGCAATTACATATTATTTTATTTTTTTACAATATATTTATTGGCTTTTTATTTTTTATTTTTTTACAACCAGCAAAATATGACACAGATTATGCCCTGTTATTCCTTCCACCTACACAAAACACCATGCTACATGGGGACACAAAACGCTTCCCTCACCAACACATAAACTACCCCCACCTGGTATTAGCTTCACTGATTAACAACAACAAAAAGACACAGAATGACCTTCACATTCCATGCTAGAAAATAAACTATTCAAAAAACAACTAATAATAATAGATTAATGAAGAAAGTAGTAATGAGGCAGCTAAGGTGACGTCTCTAGAAACTGCTGAAAGTCCCCCCAGACATCAGGAAATTCAAAGGGTTTATTTCGTAAATTGTATGTTATTTTTTTCAGATGGAATATAGGAAGTTAGATCTTTTAGCCACATCTGCTTGCTTGGCAGAGTGTCACTCTTCCATATAATAGCTGTGCATTTATTGGCTGCAATGACTGCCAATTTAATGAATCTGGTTTTGCTACAAATATCAACTGGTAGAACAGAGTCATCTCCAAGAAGAATAAGGGAAGGATTTAGTGGTACCGCCATATTAGTGACCTGTGATAAGATCTGAATAATGTCTTTCCAATAATTACTTAGTTCAGGGCAGGACACAAACATATGCATCAGTATACCCACCCCCGTTTCACACCTTGGGCAAAATGCTGAATATTTACAATTGATCTTATACAGTCTCTCTGGTGTAAAGTAGACCCTATGTAAAATATTGAATTGCATCAACTTGTGCCTTGTGTTATATGAAAGACGCTGAACATCTAAAAAGAGTTTTCCCCATTTCTCATCCTCAACAATGAGACCAAGGTCATCATGCCACTTCATGCAAGCTTTCAAAGGTTCTTCGTTTCCCTACAGAGCTTGAAGCCTAGAGTACATGTAAAAAATGAAACCTTTTACCTCTTTCCTCTCCAGCCACAGTTTATCAGTTATAGATTTACTCATGGGCTGAATCCTACCTCCCTGCTGAGTGGCAATATAATGCCTAACCTGTAGGTACTTGAAGACATGAGTTTGAGGTAACTGAAAAGGAGATGCCAGTTGTTGAAAGATGGGGTTATTATAGAAAGGTGTTTGTTCATATATATATCTAAGCCCTTCTGTTTGTTTACAGACTTCCATCCATATATTTAAAGTGTTTTTAATGAAGGGGTTGTTTATGAGACCTAGCAAAGCTTTAGGTGGACTAATATAAGGTATAGATGCCAATGTAACAGGGGTCAGACACTCCTCCATCTGTCTCCAAGTGGGTGAACTTGTTGTTGTATTTTGCCATACCCACACAGCCTTTAACTGAGATGGCCAGTAATACAACAGGAAGTCAGGTAGAGTGAGTCCTTCTGAGTATGGTTTGCATAAAGTTATGAGTTTCACTCTGGAGGGTTTCCCTTTCCACAGAAATGAAGAAACCTTCCTATTAAGTTGTTTGAAAAAAACTTTGTGAAAAGGAAAAGGCGAGGTTTGAAAAAGGTAATTACATTTACTTTTGATACTTAAGTATATATAAAACCAAATACTTTGAGACATTTACTCAAGCAGTATTTTACTGGCTGACTTTCAATTGAGCAACTTTCTATTAAGGTATCTATACTTTTACTCAAGTATGACAATTGGGTACTTTTTCCACCACCAAATTTGAGCTTTTCATTTTTTATTAATTTAGAAAATGTTCTCAAAACAAATGCCACTTTGACATTATGGGGTATTGTGTGTAGATCAGTGACACAAAATCTAAATTGAATACATTTTAAATTCTGGCTGTAACACAATATAATGTGGAAAAGTGAAGGGGTGTGAAAACTTTTTGAAGGAACTGTAAGTGAAAAGAGTTAAAGAAAATAAGTTAAAAAGCATACCAGTTTCATAAGGACCAAAAAATATATAAATAAATGTTTTTCCCTCAATGGTGCTGCCCGTGCGCTCACAGATGTCATAATGGGACATATAAAAAGATGACGCCTCTATCATTCTCTACGGTGGAAACACACCTTGACCAAAACATGATCAGCACAGACAACGGAGATGCTCATTGGCTTGGTTCTTCACTTTCAATGTTTGTTTCCACACATTCACTGTGTCCACAACAAATGCTGTGGTGGTGACCAAAAATCAGAGGGGGCACAAAGTACATGAGGGTGGCTGGGGGAGGGTCCCTCGTCCGGGAGTTGGAGATTTTACATTTGTTCTTAAAACCCGAAACAGCTTTTTCCTGCCATCTATAATCAAAGAGGGTCAATGTAGATAGTCCGGGTAGCTATTTGGTTATCTATTTAGTAGATTTATGGTTTGGGGATAGGACCTGTTCAGGGTTCTATTGGTTCCATCGGTACCGCTTGCAGTGCGGTAGCAGAGAGAACAGTCTATGGCTGGAGTCTTTGACAATTTTTAGGGCCTTCTGACACCGCCTGGTATAGAGGTCCTGGATGGCAGGGAGCTCGGCCCCAGTACTCCCTGTTCACCCACGACTGCTCGGCCACGCGCGACTCCAACACCATCATCAAGTTTGCTGATGACAACTAACCCTATAGAACATTTGTGGGTAGAACTGAAAAAGCGTGTTCGAGCAAGGAGTCCTACAAACCTGACTCAGTTACACCAGCTCTGTCAGGAGGAATGGACCAAAATTCACCCAAATTATTGTGGGAAGCTTGTGGAAGGCTACCAGAAACGTTTGACCCAAGTTAAATAATTTAAAGGCAATGCTACCAAATACTAATTGAGTGTATGTAAACTTCTAACCCACTGGGAATGTGAGGAAAGATATTAAAGATGAAATAAATTATTCTCTCTACTATTATTCTGACATTTTGTATTTGGTGCTTTAGTGACAAAACAGATGGCACTGTGATAGACTGCATCCAATTTGCTGAGTATGGTGTTGGAGGCCATTTTGTAAATGACATCGCCGAAGTCAAGGATCGGTAGGATAGTCAGTTTTACGACGGTATGTTTGGCAGCATGAGTGAAGGAGGCTTTGTTGCGAAATAGGAAGCCGATTCTAGATTTCATTTTGGATTGGAGATGCTTAATGTGAGTCTGGAAGGAGAGTTTACAGTCTAACCAGACACCTAGGTATTTGTAGTTGTCCACATATTCTAAGTCAGAACTGTCCAGAGTAGTGATGCTAGTCGGGCGGGTGGGTGCGGGCAGCGATCGATTGAAGAGCATGCATTTAGTTTTACTAGCATTTAAGAGCAGTTGGAGGCCACGGAAGGAGAGTTGTATGGCATTGAAGCTCGTTTGGAGGTTTGTTAACACAGTGTCCAAAGAAGGGCCAGATGTAACAGAATGGTGTCGTCTGTGTAGAGGTGGATCAGAGAATTACCAGCAGCAAGAGCGACATCATTGATATATACCTAGTGGTGATGCAGGCAGTCAAGGTGTTCTCAATGGTGCAGCTGTAGAACTTTTTGATGATAAGGGCCCATTCCAAATCTTTTCAGATTTCTGAGGGGGCAGAGGTATTGTCGTGCCTTCTTTCACGACAGTGTTGGTGTGTGTCTGTGTGTGGACCATGTTAATTCTTTAGTGATGTGGAAACTGAGGAACATGAAGCTCTCGACCCGTTCCACTACAGACCTGTTGATGTGGATGGGGGAGTGCTCGGCCCTCCTTTTCCTTTAGTCCACGATAAGCTCAATTGTCTTGCTGACATTGAGGGAGAGATTGTTGTCCTGGCACCACACTGACAGGTCTCTGACCTCCTCTCTATAGGTGGTTTCATCGTCGTCTGTGATCAGGCCTAATGCCGTTTTGTTTTCAGCAAACATAATGATGGTGTTGGAGTTGTGCGTGGCCAGGATGTTGTAGGTGAACAGGGAGCACAGGAGGGGACTAAGCACACACCCCTGGGGGTATTACACCTAAAGTATGTTGGTCTTTTGCTGTTCCTTTGATTTGTGTTAACACAATTAAAATAAAGGCAATATTTTGATCAGAAATAAGGAAAACCTCTGGGCTCTAGTGATGAGACAAAGACACTCACCTAGATGAGCCACACGGTTCAGACGAGGATCGAATCCCACTTGCTGCATCTTGTCTGTCCTCCCCATGAAGAAGTTGATAACAGCGTCAGCTAGGACACAGTTAGGAAAGCCCTCAATGACATGATGGTATCCATTTCTGATGTGTATACAGTCCCCCTCCTCACCCCCTTCCTCCACTGAGATGGTGTGGCGGTAAGTAGCAGTGTAGCCTGTAGCTTCTCTCACAGCACCACCCACCTGGGGTAACAGACACAAAAAGAACAAAATGAGTGGAAAGATAATACGAGTCACCACAAATGACTTGCCACAACGTGTCAGTGTAGCTTCCCTCACAGCACCAGCCACCTGTGATCTCACACACACACACACACACACACACACACACACACACACACACACACACACACACACACACACACACACACACACACACACACACACACACACACACACACACACACACACACAGCCGGTGCACCCATCATAGACCGTTGACCTGATTAACCAAGCAGAACTCTTAGTTTGTATAACCACTTCAAAACCAGAGGATGTACATTCCAAAGGTACAGGAATTGAGTCGGTAGCAAACCCTCTTTTAATGTCACAGTGGAAAACTAAACCACAACTGGCAAGTTGTCAAAAAACAGACAAAACAAGTCACTCAGGTTAGCACAGCTCTATTTCATCACAGCTCTAGATAACAACACTTCCGGCTCAAAAGCAGTATTTCCTGACTAACTGATCTTTCAGAAAGTTTTCACACCCTTAGATTTTTTTCTCATTTTGTTGTGTTACAGCCGTGAGATTGTTTTCTCATTTTGTTGTGTTACAGCCTGAATCTTTTTGTCCCTGGCCTACACACAATACCCCATCATGTCTAAGTGGAGTTTTGTTTTGTCACTGACCTACACACAATACCCCATAATGTCAGAGAGAGTTTTGTTTTGTCCCTGGCCTACACACAATACCCCATAATGTCAAAGTGGAGTTTTGTTTTTATGCAACATTTTTACAAATTAATAAAAAATGAAAAGCTTGAGTCAATAAGTATTCAACCCCTTTGTTATGGCCAGCCTAAATAGTTCAGGAGTAAAAATGTGCTTAACATGTCACATAATAAGTTGCATGGACTAAAAAAATTTAACATGATTTTTGAACGATTAAATAATCTCTGTATCCCACACAAACAATTATCTGTAATGTCCCTCTGTCGAGCAGTAAATTACAAACATTGATTCAACCACAAAGACCAGGGAGGTTTTCCAACGCCTCGCAAAGGGCACCCATTGGTAGATGGGTACAAATATAAAAAGCAGACATTGAATGTCCCTTTGAGCATGATGAAGTTATTAATTACACTGTGTATGGTGTATCAATATACCCAGGTCACTACAAAGTTACAGGCGTCCTTCCTAACTCAATAGCCAGAGAGGAAGGAAACCGCTCAGGGATTTCACCACAATACAAAAGTAATTGACGGAGTGAAAAGAAGAAATCTGTACAGAATAAAATATATTCTAAAACATGCATCCTGTTCGCAACAAGCCATTAACTAAAGTAATTAACTTTTTGTCCTGAATACAAAGTGTTTGTTTTATTGGATTTGCCCCAAACATATCACTGAGTAGTACTCTTAATATTTTCAAGCATAGTGTTGGCTGCCTCATGTTATGGGTATGCTAGTAATCGTTAAGGACTTGGGAGTTTTTCAGGATAAAAAATAAACGGAATTGCAAAATCTTAGAGGAAAAACCTTGTTCAGTCTGCTTTCCACCAGACACTGGGACATTAATTCACCTTTCAGCAGGGCAATAATCTAAAACACAAGGCCAAATCGACACTGGAGTTTCTTACAAAGAAGACACTGAATGTTCCTGAGTGGCCGAGTTACAGTTTTGACTTAAAATCAAATTCTATGGCAACACCTGAAAATGGTTGTCTAGCAATGATCAACAACCAATTTGACAGAACTTGAAGAATTATTAAAAGAATAGTACCTTCAGAAAGTATTCATTCACAGCCTTAGATTTGTTTCTTATTTTGTTGTGTTACAGCCTGAATTTAAAATGTAGATATTTTATCTCCTAAAATCATGTTTTGCATGCAAGCCTTTCAAACTAGTATTGCTAAAATCAAGTTATGCAAGGAAGTTTTGCAAGTCAGGAAACAACAGTTACCACACATTAATTATGCTTGTACTTTATCCAGTAATATTGGGCCAAATTCAAAGCTAAGACATCGTAAATAACTTTGGACTTTGATCACATTTTCACCTGCCAGGATGAGGCTCTTCGACTAACCAATAACCGCTCTCAGCTCTCATGCGGTTTTAAATGTTGCTATGGTTACTTGTGGGTGTGGTTTTGTTCCAAGTTTGGAGTGGATAGAAAGTCACCCCCTAGCCTAGGCTACTGTATGAAACCCCTTTCAGAACTCACCACAAACATTTTAATCCAGCCCAAAAAACATTATACGTACATGTCAATATGACTTTCACTTTGAGAACTCGGTTCCCATGCGCGCCCCCTTCCCCAATTCCACCCCAGGATCTACTATGGTTCTAACCTGACTCTACCCTGGTTTTAATCATTCCTCTCAGAAAGGCCTCACCCTCATCACTCACCAGGTCCAGATCTATGAGCACGCACACGCAAACACACACACACACAAACACACACCATGTCCAGGGTGGTCTTCTCCAGGATCTCCACCATTTTCTCCAGCCTGGTGTTGGAGGTGAAGAGGAAATCATCATCCACCCACAGCACATACTTGGTGGTCACCTGAGAGACAGCCAGATTCCTCCCTGCAAACCAACCCTGCACAGAGGTGGACAGACAGGACAAAGACTTAAGTACCAATTTGGCAATAGCCGAACGTTTGATAGCCAAGGTGTTCTTAAATCCTGGACATGGAGACCCTCAGAGTACCAGGAGGGAATCACAAGTAAATGAAATACTGGGCTGGAACAAAAGGACAACTTGTGGGTCCCCCAAGACCAGAACTGAGAGATTGCTGTGATGAAACAGGAGCTACACTTCCCAAAATAAAGTTTGCTTACCTTCCCAAATGGCATAATGTAATGTTCAATGTATGGACCCATCACTGGCTGGGGGTGCTCGTTGTCATCTGCTATCACTATGGTGACAGTGGGATAGAACTCCCGTATGCTGTCAATCAGATCCTGCAGTTTGTCATAACGCAGAAATGTCTTGGTAGCTATGGTGACAAGTGAGCTTATGTTGTATTCTGAGGAAAAAGGAAAGACGTGTTTGTACCCAATTATGAATATTCATACTTATACTTATCTTCAGTTATTTTCATAATACAGAAATCATCCCCCATATGATGCAAAATGCATAATTGTTTTATTTAACTAGGCAAGTCAGTTAAGAACAAATTATTATTTACAATGACGGCCTACCCCAACCAAACCCTAACCTGGACGATGCTGGGCCAATTGTGCGCCGCCCTATGGAACTCCCAATCACGGCTAGTTATGATACAGCCTTGCACCAAGGTTTGTAGTGACGCCTATAGCACTGAGATGCAGTGCCTTAGACCGCTGCGCCACTCGGGGATACCTACGTGATGACGTCTATATTTTGAAAGTTACATATCTTGAAAACTTGATTGCTGACAAGCAAAACATTTTGGGACTATGTCAACAATGGACTAATAAAACAAAAACCAAAATATCGTTTTGGGGTGGAATTGTCCTATAAGTACTTTCATGTAATAGATTTCCCATCAAATGGGCCAAAATAGCTTATATAGCAACAACAACAAAAATTCTCAAGCAAGAATTTTGCTAGGACTGTGAGTGGTCTGAGTGGGGAGAGCAAAACTGAACACTAGCTGTCATTGGTAGAAAGATTTGGAACTCTTTTAACCAGTTCACAGCATGGTGATGTCACCATGGAAAGCCCGAAACTCCTAGAAGGTCCTGTGTAGATTGCATTTTCAACCAGCAACTATCAAGAAATAAGACTGATCAAATTTGTTAACACTTTCATCAGCTGTTATACAATTTGATACAAAACACAGGAAAAACTGAATTTTGACTTCACTGGGCCTTAAACAACATTGCAACATTTAGGACCTTGGATCCCTGCGATAACTGTACAGATACAAATAACTATACAGTGGTCAAATGCCAAATTAACAACCCATACAGTACATACCTCCAGTGTAACCTGAGTGATAGAGCTTGGGAATAACAGCATGTCCAACCTTTATGGTAAAAACGGACTGGTGTCCATCAGTCTCAAACTGCACTGCAATAGAGCAGAGAAACATATTTCATCACTCTAATATCTCAAGTGTATCACATTACAGTATAGTTCATTTGATTAAATATAATCAAATGAACAAAACAAAAATGTACTTCACTTCACATTCAATACCTAATGGTCAATAAGAGATCAAGCTTGTTTACCAGTAGGTCTACAGATACTTGTTATTTTTATAACATCCACGTTAACATATGGAAATTAATAGTGACAACACAGTTATTGTTGTACACAACACAGTTATTGTTGTACACAACACAGTTATTGTTGTACACAAAACACTGCTTCCTCTAGTCTGCCTCTGTGCTAACATCTCTTTCCCCAAACAGCTAAACTCTCTTAGAATCGCTCTCTACACTCAAAGTCTCGATCAGCAAACAAGCTGTAATCTATAGTCTACCACACCTACATTGCAACATGGAATGTGAAATACCACACCAACTGCTTTTTCTGCAGTTGCGGAATGATCTCTTCCCTAATCACGGACTGTGTAATTCTAGTGCAGGCTAGTTGTGTGCCCCTTCCAGGGAATAATAGACAGGTTTATAAAGAATTTGAGACATACAGGAAATGATGCGTTGTGTTTCTATCTCTGTGTTGTCGTACTGAAGTGAAAAGTGACAGGGAGTGGAATGACAGGGAGTGGAATGACAGGGAGTGGAATGACAGGGAGTGGCATGATAATGGGGAATTGGGTGGCGGGAGTTGAGAACGGAACAAAATACACATTTCTGTTGATTGCTGTTACTAAATGGACAGTAAAGTTGTATTGTATAGTATGGCATACAGCTCCTGTACAGCTGCAGGCACTAAAAAGTTAGTATTCAAAACCCTGTATTGCAGTATCAGAACTCAGGACTAGACACACACTGAGGGGCTGACCAACCTGTGTCAGCCGTCCTAGGGTGGAACAAGGTGTTGGTGTAGGTGACAAACTGTAGCTGTCTGTTCAGAGTGGAGAGGAGTCTACTGGACAAAGTCATGTGCATCACTCCCTGTCCTCTAATGGAGACCCCGTCTACGGTGGCTAACACATCAAATGTCCCCAGGGTAGCAGTCAGATTCACCTAAAGGACATGATAGGGAGGATTCAGTTTAATTCAAATAACTAGTCTGCTTGTGGCAATTACAATGGTCACAAAATGACTGTAGATCACTTTATGTTAAACATGAATCAACATTTTATATTTTAGCAGACACTCTTGTTCAGAGCGACTTATAGGTTAAGTGCCTTGCTCAAAGGTACATAGACAAATGGTTCAACTCCCTGAGCCGACAAGGTGAACAAACAACCTTTCGGTTACTGGCTAAACGCTCTAACCGCTAGATTACCTGCCACTACAACAAACATATACTGAAACAAACACATAAACGCAACATGTAAAGTGTTGGTCCCGTGTTGCATGAGCTGAAATAAAAGATCCCAGAAATGTTCCATATGCACAAAGTTTCATTTTATCGATGTAAATTTGAATGCACAGAGATAGCGTGACGATATCCTGAGGCACATTGTCGTGCCATTCTCACCTCATGTTTCAGCATGGTAATGCACGGCCACATGTAGAAAAGATCTGTATACAAGTCGTGGAAGCTGAAAATGCCCCAGTTCTTCATTGGCCTGAATACTTACCAGACATGATGGTACCTATTGAGCACGTTTGGGATGCTCTGGGTCAACATGTACGACAGCATGTTCCAGTTCCCGCCAATATTCAGCAACTTCACACAGACATTGAAGAGAAGTGGGACAACATTCCGCAGGCCACAATCAACAGATTGATCAACTCTATGTAAAGGAGAAGTGTCGTGCTGCAAGAGGCAAATTGTTTCCAATTTCATGAAACTAGGCATACGTCGCAAGTCCCGATTTTACAGGAGAGACATTTGAACGTTTATTTTTTATCAAAATGCATTTTTTGGCAGAAATGTGTATTTATTTGTATTTATTAACCTTTATTTAACCAGGAAGGGCTCATTGACATTAGAATCTCTTTTTCAAGAGCACCCTGGCCAAGATAGGCAGCACCAAGTCATTACAAAAAATGTGAAACAGTTAGCAGGATAAAGTCCAGCGAACGAAGAGAGTACCCACCACATTTCTAAACAATAAAAATGCACAGATAAAAAGGTAGTAAACCCAAAATGTAAATAAAAGTATACCAGTGACTGAGCCTACGAGTAACTAGAGAAGGCCAGCCAACCCTGGTATACAAAGTGCAGTGGTGCGTAAGGGTTTTGAAGTTTAAAATAAATCTCAAAGTGCCATGGTAAAGAGTGTCAATTTTTCTCTAACACTGAGCTGAAGCATTCATATATAAAATATCCCCATAGTCTAGTAAAGGCATACATGCAGCTGATACTAGCCTCCTTCTGGCTTCAAAAGAAAAACAGGCCTTATTCCTAAAATAAAATCCCAATTTCAGCTTCAATTTTTTTGTAAGTTGTTGAATATGCAATTTAAAAGAGAGGCCGTCATCAATTAAAATTCCAATATATTTATATGAGGTTACAACCTCAATCTCCTTGCCCTGACAGGTAGTAATAGGTGAAAAGTTCAGAGGTATATTTCTTGCATTAGAAAACACCATTAGTTTAGTTTTGTCAGTATTGAGGATAAGCTTCAATTGACACAAGGTATGTTGAACAGTATAAAAAGCAGTTTGCATGTTCTGGAAAGCTTTTGTAAGAGACGAGGCACAACAGTAAATAACAGTATCATCAGCATAAAAATGAAGTTGTGCATTTTGGACCTTTTTGTCTAAATCATTTATATAAATAGTGAATAAGAGAGGACCAAGTACAGAGCCTTGGGGCGCACCATTCAAGACAGACAATTTAACAGACATAAGCCCATCAAATTGAGTGCACTGAGTTCTATCAGACAGATAGTTAGCAAACCATGCCTTCTGGAACATGTGAAGTTTCATGTGCCTTAATAACAAACTTGTATGCCATCTGAAAATACAAATAATATTGTTCAATTACAAGCCTTATTGGTTAAGTCACAGAAAAAGCCAGCAACCTTCCCGCTAGCCATGATTGGCTGAGATAATGAGTGGGCTAGATATGCCGAGAGAGGAGTTCAGATTGGTCTGCCATAAAGAAGGCTTCTGTCTATTTGAGTTGGTCAGTCTGTCTTAGTAATCCTGTAGAACACAGCTTTTTTAAAAAAATGTATAGTGTAGTGAAGCTGCATATGTGTTGCTCTGCACTTTCTGGAGGATCGAAATCAGTGGAATTAGAGTTTGATAGCTAAAGAGATGGAGAAAACACCTGTCTCCGGATTACATCTTCAAACTAAAAGCATCAATGGCATGGCATCCGTGACAGGGAGACAAGTCCATCATGCATGATGATGTAAGATAGTCTAGCTAGCTACATTTTCAGATATTACACATTTCTAATTGTGGCAGAAAGTTGTTTCATTTCAAGCTAACTGGCTCCCTAGCTAACGTTATGTGTATGACATTATTATTCGTATCCCATAACTGTTTGCTTGGCTAGTTAGAGACTAATGTTAGCTAGTTAACATTGAACCTGGTTGGTTAGCTCCCAGCAGATTCATGCAGGGTAGCAACGACATGATTTGGCACTATGTTCCTTGTTGTTTAACTAGCTAACGTTAGCTGGCTGGCTCATTAGCTAACGTTACGTGACGTGTATGATCTTAAATGTTGTTTACCTAGCTATGTTCATTGTTTACCTAGCTAGCTAGCTACATGTCTTAACCAGTTAAATGTTAGGGGGCGCTATTTTAATTTTTGGATGAAAAACGTTCCCGTTTTAAACAAGATATTTTGTCACGAAAAGATGCTCGAGTATGCATATAATTGACAGCTTTGGAAAGAAAACCCTCTTGACGTTTCCAAAACTGCAAAGATATTGTCTGTGAGTGCCACAGAACTGATGTTACAGGCGAAACCCAGATAAAAATCCAACCAGGAAGTGCCGCATTTTTTGAAACCGCCTCATGCCAATGACTTATATGGCTGTGAATGAGCTACGAATGAGCTTACGTTTTCCACGTATTCCCCAAGGTGTCTACAGCATTGTGACGTCTTTTTACGCATTTCCATTGAAGAATAGCCGTAAGGGACCATATTTAGCAAGTGGTCACATGGTGTCTCCCGCAGAAAATCTTGCGTAAAACACTGAGGTAACCATTTTTCCAATCGCTTCTTATGAGAAACCAATTGCCTCGACGGATATATTATCGAATATATATGTTAAAAACACCTTGAGGATTGATCCTAAACAACGTTTGCCGTGTTTCTGTCGATATTATGGAGTTCATTTTGAAAAAAGTTTGGCGTTGTATAAAAAAGGAACATTTGCTATCTAACTGGGAGTCTCCTGAGTGAAAACATCCGAAGTTCTTCAAAGGTAAATGATTTAATTTGGTTGCTTTTCTTATTTTCGTGAAAATGTTGCCTGCTGCCAGCAGAGCCTAGCATAGCATTATGCCATGATAAACTTACACAAATGCTTGTCTAGCGTTGGCTGTAACGCATATTTTGAAAATCTGAGATGACAGTGTGATTAACAAAAGACTCAGCTTGTGTTTGAATATATTTAATTTGCGATTTTCATGAATAGGAAAAGTTTCTAGGGGTATTTATGTCCGCTGCGTTATGCTAATTCGTTTGAGGCTATGATTACGCTCCCGGGTTCCGGGATTGCTAGTCGCAAGAAGTTAAGATAAAGTGTACAACACCTGTTGAATATGGCCAGTGTCAATAAACGTTGGCAAAAAAGCATAATGAAATTGTTGGCAGCAAAGCTGGTTAAGCTTCCGAGAGCGAAACGTAATGAGTGGGGCTAGAGCTTAATAGGGTATAAACATAGATACCAAAACATCCAAAGGCCATTTTCTCAAAAGTGAGTTCACAAGTTCATCAACTTTCAAAGCAGAATTACTTTCCCATTGTTCCTTAAAAATTGAGTGTATGATATACCATTTTGTAGCTCTGAGTCTCTAATTTAATCCAATGTAAAAATAAAAATAAAAATTTCAAATGTTGCTACATAGGACCACATCCAGGTGGTGAGTCACAATTGTGGTCTGATCAGATACGGACTGGTTTTCTGTTCCACGCGCCCTACCTTTTTTTCAAGGTATCTGTGACTAACTGATGCATATCTGTATTCCCAGTCATGTGAAATCCATAGATTAGGGCCTAATGTATTTATTCAAATTTACTGATTTCCATATATGAACTGTAAGTCAGTGAGATCTTTGTAATTTTTGCATGTTGCGTTTATGTTTTTGTTCAATGTAGTATTATAAATGGAGATAAACTTACTGTATGAAGTTGTCTATGCTTTTCTTTCAGACCCAACCCTTAAAAAAGAGAAGAGAATTCCATCTTCAGTCATAAGGTCAGGTTAGTTTTGTTTTAACGGTTCTACAGTTATGGTTGGGGCAAAGGCGATATTTACAACAAAGCTTCAAAAATCCCTTCTGCCCAGAGTGTAAATCTTTTCAGTGGTCTTACCAGGGATAACGATAGTCTTGAGAGGGCGAACCTCCACCCCCTGGGTAGGGTACTGTAGGGGACTGTTGGCTTCTGCTATAACAAGGAGGTCTGCGGGAGTCTGGTACCTGCAGCCAACATGGAGAGGTTAGCCAGACTAGAAATAAGCTCAAGCTAAAGTATGATGATGTAATGTACTTTTATTTTGTACCTTTATTTTTTAACAGGAAGACATATTGAGACCTAGGTCTCTTTTACAAATGCACCCTGTATACACAACATAAATACACACACACACACACACACACACACACACACACACACACACACACACACACACACACACACACACACATCAAGTTGAAATGTATTTTGAATTTTGTTCCAGCATTATGGTGATTTAAAACTAAAAGCAGCATTGTAAACACGTCATGTACGTCACATATTTTCAATGGAAGGAGAGAAGGCAAAGAAGGGTGGGCCCATAACTTGAAAACAGTGGGGAGTTGCAGTATATAGTTGCAAGGTGCACAGCAAAGCAAATCATTAAATTACAATGCACTGCAAAGCACAGCACAACACTTCAGTGTACTGTACAGTTAGTTACCTCTGCTGGAAGCTGTTGTACTCCTGCTGCCTGCGACTTTTCACCTGAGCCAGCTCTGCCTCCTGGAAGGCTGTGTGGAAGTCATCCTGAGCCCAGACACGGGGGAACAGCACTTGGGCAAAAGGCAGGTCGATGGCAGGCTTCTTATCTGCCTCACACACACACACGTTCAGTGCCAGACGCCTGAATGAGATTAATGAAGAGCGTTGTGCACGGTTGGTAAGAGTATGGGACAAAATAAGTCACTATTAGTGCAATGGAAACCATGCAGGTTGATTTGATTGAGTCGAATCAGGAAGTAGTTCGAAATTTTAAACGCAATGAAGAAAATTGTAATTGGACCTTGAATTTCAGTTTGGCCGAATTCAAATGGAATTTCCAAATGGAATATATACAAAAATATGTCCATTTTATCTAGAGATATCTGTTTTTATATTATTTGCATTGGATACGTCTCAATCTACCACATCCACCGATGTCGCACCTCCGCGTCTGCAATGATTTAGGACACACTTCCAAACCTTGTTTTGTATTTGTTATTTTGTGACTATCATTTTTGCCATTTATGAATGTGTTATACATGTGTTATACCATTTGCCCATTTGCACTCACCCTGCCACACTTTCCTTCAGGACATATGGGATATTGTCATAACTATTCTGGACATTTTGTAGCCTCTCCTTCAGAACGTTCTGTGCCTTGTAGCTCTGACCTGGTCCCACGTCAACAGTGGTGGTGGCCCTTCGAGTCCAGTAGCGGAGGAGGGCGAACAGTAGCAGTGGAGATAAAATGACGAGGTATGTTTTCTTCTGAACGAGGCAGCGCATCATGGACACAGTCAGACACAGATCGATGTCACTAAAGGACAGATCGGACCAATAAGACACTAGTCAGTCATGTGTTTCAGACCTGGGTTCAAATACATGGGTATTTTATTATTATTTGCTTTTGAAATACTTATTTTCTATTTATTTGAGTCATTTCAAATAATGTGACACAAAACCACTGCTTCTATTGGAAGTATTTGAAAGTATTTTCAAATAACTTCCTATGATGGCCTTCTATTTGAAAATATGTTCAAATAGATTATTTCAAATACCAAAACAGGCCATATGTATTTTCAAATATATGCTAATACTTTAAGTGTATTTCAAAATAAGCCTACATTCCAATATTCAACTACTGTGATTAAAAATATATAATAATAATGATATTTACTTGCTTGGGCTACACTTGTTTCACATGATTTGATATTGGTTTGACATTCAGTTTATTAGGTTACACTTGTTTCACATGATTTGATATTGGTTTGACATTCAGTTTATTAGGTTACACTTGTTTCACATGATTTGATATTGGTTTGACATTCAGTTTATTAGGTTACACTTGTTTCACATGATTTGATATTGGTTTGACATTCAGTTTATTTTTCTTCAAACAGTATATGGGAGATATTGCGAACACGGGCCTTTTTGTGTCTCAGGGTTAGATTTTTAAGATAACATTTTAATTTAGATGTTTTATTTCATCATGTAGAGACTAAAATAACCTTAAACTGTTTTTTCAGCTTTCAAAATGTTTTTATTTTTTATTTTCTAAAGCATTTCCTGTCTGGATTGAACTGTTTTGCACTGTTTTTGTCCTGTCTGACATCCAGACTTTTGACAATCTTCTATGTATCACACTTAGAAAAGTCTTGATAATTACAAAATATTGAATGCACCTGTTTAAAAAAAGAGTCAAATAAATGGAAACTATATACATATTAGATGTGCATAAGCCATTTTCTATTTGATACTTTTTGTACACAAAATACAGTCTCAAAGTATTGTGTCATTACCATCATGACAAGCAAATTACATAATAGTAACATTTTCTAAAGTTAGTGTACTTGGTCACCATGGCTGTGAATAGTGACAGTGGAGCATATGGAGGGGAATTCCAATTTTGTCAGGAAATGATAGAATTTTTTAATTTTTTTTTTTATTGTACTTCAATACCAAATAGGCTATAATAATTAGATTTTTTAAAATTATGTTTTAATTATGTGTATTTAGGATACATTGTATTCTAGCAGTTCAACTGGAGTTAGCATGCTATAATCCCTGCTATTTATGACCAAATACTGTTAAAATGTCATTCCCACTACACATCATTACCACCACATAACGAACTGTAATACTAAGGACAGAATGTGGTGGTAATGACAAAATGTATTAGTTTATACATTTTTACTTAGCTTAGGACCTGAAAAGACAAACAAATTGAAAAATGAACAGTTATTTGCTAAATAAGACCATTAAATGTTGTATTATGTTCAGGTGATTGAGTGATTTTCATGTCTATTTATGTGACTTACAATGATTAGTGCTGACTTTAATTATTTATTTTAAATGTTTCTATAAGATGCTCCATAAATCAACCAAGGAGAGGACAAGGACATACACTACATATACAAAAGTATGTGGATACCCCTTCAAATTAGTGGATCAAATTAGCGGATTCGGCTATTTCAGCCACACCGTTGCTGAAAGGTGTATAAAATCGAGCACACAGCTATGCAATCTCCATAGACAAACATTGGCAGTAGAATGGTCCACACTGAAGAGCTCAGTGACGTTCAACGTGGCACCGTCATAGGATGCCATCTTTCCAAAGTCAGTTCGTGAAATTTCTGCCCTGCTAAACTTGCCCCGGTCAACTGTAAGTGCTGTTATTGTGAAGTGGAAACGTCTACGAGCAACAACAGCTCATCCACTAAGTGGTAGGCCACACAAGTTCACAGAACGGAACTGCTGAGTGCTGAAGCGTGTAGCGCATAAAAATCATCTGTCCTACATTTCGTAGAGAAGGAATAATGGTCTGGGGCTGTAATTTCATGGTTCGGGCCCATTAGTTCTACGCTACAGCTTACAATGACATTCTAGATGATTCTGTGCTTCCAACTTTGTAGCAACAGTTTTGGGGAAGGCCCTTTACTGTTTCAGCATGACAATACCCCCATGCACAAAGCCAGATCCATACAGAAATGGTTTGTTGAAATCGGTGTGGAAGAACTTGACTGGCCTGCACAGAGCCCTGACCTCAACCCCATTGAACACCTTTGGGATGAATTGGAAAGAATGGTCTGTTCTATATCTTCAATAAAAATTCAACATGTACAACAATGACATTAAAATGTTTATTTTTGAGGTAAAGGTGTATTAAATTACAATTGATATTGATGATTTTTCCCACATGTGAACCTTATATGCTAGTTCTTGAGATCATTTCTAAAGTAATGTAACGTATTACGATTTTGATGTGGTAAATACATGTTTCTGAGCATCATCAAGGCATTTATGGACATTTAGACATGACAATGATGAATGCATATAATTAAGAAAAATTCGAAATAGTAAAAAAATATATGTTAAATGTTATATAATGTTATATTTCTGTAATTTCCTTTAAAACTAAAAAAGCTAATTTTATGACTTGATGGTAATGACATTTCCCCTCGGGTATTTGAGGAAACCGATAAAAAATCTTGATATTCTTAAATAGTATGGTCTCAGCCACTATTAGATCTTGTTTCCAGACAGAGTGAATAAAATATTCAGATAGATAAAAAACAGTTTCATTTTCCAAAACATTGAACATCCAAGTCTTTGCAAAATCAACCATACAGAAACAGGATTTAGCTAACATTCCACTCCTTGTACTCTTTGTCACATGCCAAAGATGTTTAGCGTGACAGGGGTAGCAAGGAGTGGCATGATAGCTAAACAGACTGGTACCCATACCTATGAGCCGTTCCGCCTCAAGGCAACTTACTTAAATGCTTAAATAGAGCTTAGCCTAAGTACTGTTTTACCTGCATGTGCCCACTCTGTTCAGTTAATTTGCTATTTTATTATATTATGTCTTAGAGCTTGGCTGAATAAAGATCTGTGGATTACACAGACATTGTCTTCTCAGAAATAATGACACCTGACATTAACGGTCACTAATATTTGTATCAGAAATAAAATGTCACTGGTGTTGTCACTTCTAATGGGAAAGGGTCATCATATTTTACAGGGAATGATAGGACTTGAAAGTACATATATAGTATGACATTGGCAGTGTCAACGTGACATTAAGATTCAAACGAGAGCTGTGCCGTAGGCTATTACAGATAACAAATGTAGTTTGTATCGTGGACTAGAAGTGCCCAAATAGTATGCACCCAAATATAACACTTGAATAACACTTGAATGTTGGCCTATCTACACTCAAACACACGCGTATAGGCATAATGGAACAAAACATGCAATTTAATCTTATTGTAATAGTCGTTGTCAATGTTTAAACAACTGGTCAAAATGTAGTTGATCAATTGTTAATCAAGATAAAATAAAATGAATAAGTATTATCTTACAGTGTGACAGGAGAGATAGATATTTGTCCAATATCGGCTCAATAACCGCGTATCCATCCAGTTTTTATGCGAGTGAAGTCGCTAATGTAAAAATAAAAAAAAATAAAAAAAACATGACGGCTGCGACTATGTTTGTTCGTTCGAAATGTGTAGATCTTTTGCTATCGGTAAAACGAATTATGCAACCAACGGCGGGGGAAACGCCTTTATGAGCAAATATTGATATAATAACCATAATATCGAAGTAAAATTGAAGTCACGCTATGATATATTGTGTGGTCCTCCCTCTACGACTTGGGAAACCATGCAGTTTATTAATGAAATAATTCATAATGAACTTCACAGGGTGTTGAACGTGCACGGTGATCTTGATGATCCTTTCCAATAGCCTAAACATCGAGGGTCTGATTCTTGTGACATGATAATCGATTCTTGACAGCTTTGACAAATAAAAATCGCTCTTATCTATAATAATTTATTCTTGCAGATCAGCCTACACGCACTGTATCTACCAGCTGTTGCCTAGAGCGCACATAAACATTTCTTATTTAGGGCAACATAAAAAAAAAAAACTATCCGTAGTGTTGAAAATGTGATGCAAACACATTGAACGCCGCAAAAAGGAATGTACATATTTAAAGTAGCATAGTCTAATAATCTAAAGTGTTAGCATCGAATAGGCACACTTCGATAAATCAGATGTAGTAGAAACGTACCTGTCAAAATAGTTTCATTTAGCGCGCTGCTGTCACAGTTTGAGGTGCGTGCCCTTTCAAGTATAGTTGTAGTAGGCATTCTGCTGAAAGTAATCTCCTGCCACTTTCTATTGGTGTCCATGATGTCCTCAGAGCTTTAAATAGCCTACCATAAATACATACTTGCAAATTAATGAATGTGAAATAAAGTTAACTATAGGCCTAGTCATATTCAAAATGTAGAAATTCCATAAAATGTCATGTAAGCCTAGGCTATTCGCAGTCAAATAATGCGCTCAGCAAAACTCAGGTCAGTAGGTTGCTATGGACCGCCTAAATCCGCCTTGATATCCACTATAAACTATGAAAGCACGAGCTGCATTCCTACACCTAAATTGACACAGTTGTACTCAGAAGTTTACATACACATAGGTTGGAGTAATTAAAACTCGTTTTTCAACCACTCCGCAAATTTCTTGTTAGCAAACTTTCGTTTTGGCAAGTCGGTTAGGACATCTACTTTGTGCATGACACAAGTAATTTTTCCAACAAATGTTTACAGACAGATTATTTAATTTATAATTCATTGTATCACAACTCCAGTGGGTCAGAAGTTTACATACACTAAGTTGACTGTGCCTTTATGTTAAGGGATTTTTATGAATAATGACTAAATTATGTAAACATTTCAATCAGAACTATAACTAAACAGAATACTACTATGTTACTGTATGGATGTATGAATCTTATCATAATCACAATACTGAATGTAATGTGTGTAGATTTCTTCAAGAATTAGAAGGACTTTCTGTTCCTGGTTAGAAACGAATGGAGCTATTGTCAGACGGGCTGGAATGCTGTGTTCCTTACAGGACATCCTGTCTCTACCCAGAGAGGGGAGAGACCTTGGGCTTGTAGTAGATTGTTTAACAAGTGGCAGACAATGTGGGAAGGCTTGTGAACTATATTGCCATTGTATCGGAGAGAAAGAGGAGCAGCATTCAAAATGCTATGAGGAAATGTGATATAAACCAATGTACATTGTATTATGATCAGTTTTACCTGCTGTTGTTGTGTTAGCTGACTAGCTGTTGTTGTCTCACTGTTGTTTTAGCAAGCTCTCCCAATCAAGACCTGCAATTACTTTATGCCTTGCTGGTTGTCTCTCTCAAATATCAATATGCCTTGTATACTGTTGTTCAGGTTAGTTATCATTGTTTTAGTTTACAATGGAGCCCCTAGTTCCACTCCTCACACCTCTGATACCTCCTTTGTCCCACCTCCCACACATGCGGTGACCTCACCCATTATAACCAGTATGTCCAGAGATACAACCTCTCTTATCATCACCCAGTGCCTGGGCTTACCTCCGCTGTACCCGCACCCCACCATACCCCTGTCTGCACATTATGCCCTGAATATATTCTACCACGCCCATAAATCTGCTCCTTTTATTCCTTGTCCCCAACACTTTAGGCGACCAGTTTTGATAGTCTTTAGCCGCACCCTCATCCTACTCCTCCTCTGTTCCTCGGGTGATGTGGAGGTAAACCCAGGCCCTGCATGTCCCCAGGCACCCTCATTTGTTGACTTCTGTGATCGAAAAAGCCTTGGTTTCATGCATGTCAACATCAGAAGCCTCCTCCCTAAGTTTGTTTTACTCACTGCTTTAGCACACTCTGCCAACCCTGATGTCCTTGCCGTGTCTGAATCCTGGCTTAGGAAGGCCACCAAAAATTCTGAGATTTCCATACCCAACTATAACACTTTCCGTCAAGATGGAACTGCCAAAGGGGGAGGAGTTGCAATCTACTGCAGAGATAGCCTGCAAAGTTCTGTCATACTTTCCAGGTCTATGCCCGAACAGTTCAAACTTTTTCAACCTTTAAGTGGAACTGAGATTCCTGGGAGTGCATTCTGATGAAGATCATCAACGGTAAGTGAATATTTATAATGCTATTTCTGACTTCTGTTGACTCCACAACATGGCGGGTATCTGTATGGCTTGTTTTGTTGTCTGAGCTCTGTACTCAGATTATTATATGGTGTGCTTTTTCCGTAAAGTTTTTTTGAAATCTGACACAGCGGTTGCATTAAGGAGAAGTGGATCTAAAATGATTTGCATAACAGTTGTATCTTTTATCAATGTTTATTATGAGTATATGAGTACATCACCATGTTGTGGAACTACTGAACATAATGCGCCAATGTAAACTGAGATTTTTGGGAAGATCATCAAAGGTTAGTGATTTTTATCTCTATTTCTGCTTTTTGTGACTACTCTTTTTGGCTGGAAAAATGGCTGTGTTTTTCTGTGACTAGGCACTGACCTAACATAATCGTTTCGTGTGCTTTCATCGTAAAGCCTTTTTGAAACCGGACACTGTGGTGGGATTAACAACAAGTTTATCTGTAAAATGGTGTAAAATACTTAAATGTTTGAGGAATGGCACTTTCACTGGCTGTTGTCCTATCGATCCCGGTAGCGGAATCTAAGCCAGAAGAAGCTGTTAAGGCAAGGGCTGATTTCAAGGTTTTACTGCTAACCTACAAAGCATTACATGGGCTTGCTCCTACCTATCTTTCCGATTTGGTCCTGCCGTACATACCTACATGTACGCTACAGTCACAAGACACAGGCTTCCTAACTGTCCCTAGAATTTCTAAGCAAACAGCTGGAGACAGGGCTTTCAGAGCTCCATTTTTATGGAATGGTCTGCCTACCCATGTGAGAGACACAGACTCGGTCTCAACCTTTAAGTCTTTATTGAAGACTCATCTCTTCAGTAGGTACTATAATTGAGTGTAGTCTGGCCCAGGAGTGTGAAGGTGAACGGAAAGGCACTGGAGCAACTAACCGCCTTTGCTGTCTCTGCCTGGCCGGTTCCCCTCTCTCCACTGGGATTCTCTGCCTCTAACCCTATTGCAGGGGCTGAGTCACTGGCTTACTGGTGCTCTTCCATGTCATCCCTCTGAGGGGTGCATCACTTGGGTGGGTTGAGTCACTGACATGATCCTCCCGTCCGGGTTGGCGCCCCCCCTTGGTTTGTGCCGTGGCAGAGATCTTTGTGGGCTATACTCGACCTTGTCTCAGGATGGTAAGTTGGTGGTTAAACATATCCCTCTAGTGGTGTGGGGGCTGTGCTTTGGGTTATATCCTGCCTGTTTGGCCCTGTCTGGGGGATTGTTGGATGGGGCCACAGTGTCTCTCAACCCCTCCTGTCTTAGCATCCAGCCTGCTAGTCATCTATGAACATTTGAACATCTTGGCCATGTTCTGTTATAATCTCCACCCGGCACAGCCAGACAAGGACTGGCCATCCCTCATAGCCTGGTTCCTCTCTAGGTTTCTTTCTAGGTTCTGTTTTTTCTAGGGAATTTTTCCTAGCCACGGTGCTTCCACACCTGCATTGCTTGCTGTTTGGGGTTTTAGGCTGGGTTTCTGTACAGCACTTTAAGATATCAGCTGATGTAAGAATGGCTTTATAAATAAAAGTGATTTTGATTTGAGTTGACTCAGTTATGCCAGCTCTGTCAGGAGGAATGGGCCAAAATGCACCCAACTTATTGTGGGAAGCTTGTAGAAGGCTACCTGAAACGTTTGACCCAAGTTAAACAATTTAATGGCAATGCTACCAAATACTAATTGAGTGTATACAAACTTCTGACCCACTGGGAATGTGATGAAAGAAACAAAAGCTGAAATAAATAATTCTCTCTACTATTATTCTGGCATTTCATATTCTTAAAATAAAGTGGTGATCCTAACTGACCTAAGATGGGAAATTTTTACTAGGATTAAATGTCAGGAATTGTGAAAAACTGAGTTTAAATGTATTTGGCTAAGGTGTATGTAAACTTCCGACTTCAACTGTACCTGGACTTCAGCGTCTGAGCAGACAGAGCACCATAGCACATATTGTTAATGATTTATTCAGCTGTGGTATTTGCACTCATATTACGCCTACGTTAACTGTATGATAGTGTATTATGTAGCATGGGCGTACAAGTATGTTTAACTAACATTTGCTCCTTGTACTCCATGCACCAAAGATGTTTAGCATGACAAGGAGTGGCAAGGCACTGTAGCTGAACAGACTAGTACCCAGAATGCATTATTGTACATTACCTTTTGCAAGGATTTGCTAAACATGTTTATAATCTGAAAACTGGCAACTCAGAATGGCATGCTTTGAAATATTTAATTTGAGGGAGAGCATTTATCTCCATGATAATAATAATTGATTGAATACATATTTTTTTTAAATCCGGTCTCGAATTCATTACCTGCTAATTCACATTTGTATTGTTCCTTTTACTCTTATCAGACAATACTTGACCTTCAATCAGTAAAATATTTGAAACTTTATAGGTTTAATGTGGCCTCCAGAAAACAAGGATTTGGGGGCATTAAGGTTATCTACATAGACAATAAGAAACCTTACTTTGCTAGGGGGGCATCTAGTGGCCAAAATTGATATGGACTCAACAAGCATGTTGTGCATTAAAAAAAAACACATACATACACCCACATTTACTGTAAAAGGTTTCAATAAATGTTATTAGCATATATGTAATTTATTTAGTCATATTTTAAAGGGTTTTGTACCTTGACCTCCTCACATGGCATGTATTGGTTAATATTTAACAGAGATTGTGCCTCAATTGTGTGAGTGCGTGCACACGTGCTCGAGTGTCTCATAGAACAAGATTTCCTAATCTCGGTCCACATCGGCTAGCCAGCCACGGCCTGTTTGCTGTCCCTTCACACTAGTTTAGTCTAGAAGCCTATTACCTTAAAAACAACATCAGATATGCAAAGTGGAGGCTTTTGAACTGAGAGGGACATGCTGGGAAAAAACTATTGATAAAGGCATGCACAGTGAACAGGTTTTCCATTCATTTTAATCAATGAAATACCTACATTTATTCAGAAGAATATGAATTTTAATACTATCACGAAGCCCATAACAAAAAGGGAGACAAGGTGGAGATAAGGAATAACCAAATATATTTATTAACTAAGGTAACCTAAATGCAATTAACAATGGTGTGTGTAATCAGTAGTGTAAGTGAGTGAGTGTTTGGCATGCATAAATGTGATAATGTGGGGTGTTGAAAGGTGCCAAAGCAAGCAAACAAACAAACAAACAAACAAGCAAACAAACAAACAAACAAACAAACAAACAAAATGCCACAAAAAAATACCACAACAAAATCTATTAAGGTGTCTGCATGGAGAAAGTCTCCCCAATGAATGTGGGAGAGGTCTATTTGTCCTGGGACACACCCGGGCCGAAGGTGTTTCCCATGTAGCTGACAACCCTCCTGGCTCCGCCCACCAGCATCCTAATAAGAAAACCAGAGCAAAGAGAGAGAATACGGCAGACAGAGTGGGAGGGTCATCACAATACTTTAACGAGATTAGAAGCCTAAATATCTTTATAGGCCTATGTGACTGCAGTTATAACTAGGCCTTTATAACCTACTCAGAATAACTGCCGCCTGGTCGTATTTGCACAATTCTAACTGACTTTGGTATAATTTACAGAACCAGTCAAAAGTGATAAAAAAACTACTCATCCAAGGGTTTTTCTTTATTTTTTACTATTTTCTGTATTGCAGAAGAATAGTGAAGACATCACAACTATGAAATAACACATATGGAATCATGTAGTAACCAAAAAAGTGAATCTACGGGATCGGTGTCCCTATACCGGGACAGTTGAACTAACGTGCACTAATGTGATTAGAATTGTGCAAATACTACCAGGCTGCAGTTATTTACCCAGAAGTTCTGAGTAGGCTATAAAGGCCTAGTTATAACTGCAGTCACATAGGCCTATAAAGATACGTAGTGTAGGCTACTAATCTCGTTAAAGTATTTAAAAGTCATATTCTTCTAAATAAATGTTGGTATTTCATTCATTCAAATGACTAGAAAACTTGTGTGAAGCGTTTTACTGTTTTGAATTGTTAGATACTACTGCACTGTTGGAGCTAGGAACACAAGCATTTAGTTAGATATTACTGCACTGTTAGAGCTAGGAACACAAGCATTTAGTTAGATATTACTGCACTGTTGGAGCTAGGAACACAAGCATTTAGTTAGATATTACTGCACTGTTGGAGCTAGGAACACAAGCATTTAGTTAGATATTACTGCACTGTTGGAGCTAGGAACACAAGTATTTTGCTACAACATCTGCTAAATATGTGTATGTGACCAATAACATTTTATTGGATTTTATTTTTCAGTTGCTTCCTGCATCCTGGATGCATCCTGCATCCTGGGCGTATCTTTGTATCTCTATTATTTTATCAGATCTGGAACGCACCCAATATCCTCAATAGTATTTGTTTTTGTACTGTTTTTGGTTTGAACAAGGTAATGCGCAGATTCACTGATCTACACATTATCATGCATTGCGAACAAGGTAATGCGCAGATTCACTGATCTACACATTATCATGCATTGCGAACAAGGTAATGCGCAGATTCACTGATCTACACATTATCATGCATTGCGAACAAGGTAATGCGCAGATTCACTGATCTACACATTATCATGCATTGCGAACAAGGTAATGCGCAGATTCACTGATCTGCAAATGATTGTCCACTGCGAAATAACTAACCTGTAAATAGTTTTTTACGTGATCTGTACCGAGGCTGCAAAAATCTGTAATTCTGCGCAGCGTCTCACACATTTTGATTTTCTCAATCTAGGAGCGTGGTTTCGGGAAGGAGGCGGGCTCTTAGGTCAAACGCGATATTTCCATCCGTCAAATGCCGCGGTTTCGGAGATTACACTGTAACGCTTAAAAACGTGGATTTTTACAGGGACGTTAGTCATGCTGTAGGTTATTTTCTGAGCGGTTGTGTACATTGAGAGCTACCAACTTCAATACTGGACTGACCCACTGTGTGATGGTGTAACGTCGTCCTTTAGTCTCGAAATTCATCAATTCATTGTAGGCTAGGTTGCACTCTCAATGTAGAGGTTGCTTTCCATATTCTCGTCAACAAACTCTGGTCAACAAACACAGGTAATTATTATATTTTGGGACACAATAACTGATGATAAAATGTATTGACGGGGAAAGATGATCGCGGTAACACGCGTGCGTCGCTGTTATGTTGTCGTGGTGGTCTCTGTAACATTGTATCAATTTATCTTCTCCAGTTATTAGGACTAGTCCAGATTCTCACCCACCAGGAGATTAAGGCTAGGGAAGATACGGGGTAGCTTGCAAACTGTACTATACAATGTTACCATTGTGTTAAGACATGTTTTTCAGTGCAGTACAGCAGGCAGCAGAGGGGGTATAGACAGTGTAACCTAGTCTGTCTGTTAAGGGGTTATATAAACTTGGCCTATTTAGTGTAAATAATTAACTTCCTGGTCCATGATAAGAGGTCTCTAACCTCCATATGTGTTAAAGTGAGTTTGTTTATCTGAAAGCTATGGTGGCAAGGGTCTCTGTAGTTCCATTGCACGCCTGAAATGTCTTTTGAAATTTAACTTCTAGTCAATGGACCGGATTCTAGTAAACTGGCCACTCCTGTTTGCGCTTTCACTCTTGTAGTTTCACTCTCATCTAAAATAAATGAATCCAACAAGAACATGAATCACCTACCTGGGTGATAAGATTGCATTGCTATCGGCCAACTGGTTTCTCTAGACAAAGTCTACAGAAGAGCAAGGTTCCTGACACACCTCCAGTGTGTACTTTCACATGTAGTTGGGCTGAGCTGTCATGGTTCATGCAAAACAAGCAATTTACTCCTTAAAGGGCAGTTCCGCCACTTTTCAACAATTCATTATCTTCAGCACAATACCAGTTTATACATATGTGAAAATTTTGCATTTCTATGATCTGTGTTTAAAAAGATGAGAAGAAAGTTCCTAAAATAATTATTCCCTGAGACATCACAGGGCAGGGTTAAAAGTAAGAAAATCACTGAAAATCACACAGAGGTTTTTGGATATAAAGAGGAACTTTATCGAACAAAACAAACATTTATTGAGTAAATGGGAGTCTTGTGAGTGCAACCATATGAAGATCATCAAAGGTAAGTTATTCATTTTATCGCTATTTCTGACTTGTGTAACTCCTCTACTTGGCTGGTAACTGTTTGTAATGATTTGTCTGCTGGGTGCCGTTCTCAGATAATCGCATGGTATGCTTTCGCCGTGAAGCCTTTTTGTAATCTGACACCGTGGTTGGATTAACAAGAAGTTAATCTTTAAACCGATGTATAACACTTGTATGTTTTATGAATGTTTATAATGAGTATTTCTGTTTTTGAATTTGGCGTTCTGCAATTTCACTGGATGTTGGCCAGGTGGGACTGTCCCAGAGACCCTAGTGAGGTTAAACTTTTGATGTCATCGGGTAAAACTTTTTAATTATAATTTTTCTCTACAAAATGTAGAAATGTACCATTTCCACATACTTTATGTGCATACTGGCATTGTGCTGGATAATTTGAAAATTAGGTTTAAAAGTGGTGGAGTTGTCCTTTAAATCATTCAGACATTTATGATTAACGATCAGTTGGTTTCTGGCTACTTGAAAGAAACTATTTTTGAAATTATTGTTGCTTCTAGGTGGCTATCTTGTCTGCCTATTCATCCCTACTGTTCTCTTTCAATCTCAGACAGAGATGCTGTGATCATAGTGACAAGGAGGAACTACTAGAGACGAGGAGAGGGAGGGAGGAGGTCACCATGAAAGGCTTGAGTGGCTCCAGATGCTGCTTCTACATGGGTTTCTTAGTGGGAACCCTGAGCCTGTACTTCCTGCGCCAGGTGGGTTAAAGTGAAATGGAAACACTAGGCCTCAGAACACCAGCTAACTGTAACTGTAAATCGCCATATTGGCATTGTTGCATCATCTGTAGGAGAGTTTTGGAATTCCTGAATTTATTGAGACCATGACCTCTACGTACATTAATGAGCATTATTTTCTGGTGTCAAACCATAAATGAAGACATAATACATATTTTGAAAGCTGAGAAACAGCCCTTTCAAACGATATAACATGCAATACAGATGTAGGATCTTAATTTGAGCTAGTTTGCTACAGCAGGAAATTTGAATTATGTGGATTATAATTAATTAAACATTACATTAGGGCAAATCAAGTCTGAATGTTTTAAGTGGAAATTACACACGTTAGAAGCCCTTTTAAACGTTGAATACACTACAAGTTTGCAGGAAAATTCTCATCAACAAAAGTGATCAAACTAAGATCCTACATATCTAGCACCATATCAATCAAAGGGTAATCCGTCAAGAAAAAACACCTGTGAAAATGCGTAACTTATATGCTTTCCCCCCAAACAACTGCCATTTACACAACTTCCTAATGAATATAAAGAAAAAAGCATATTGAAATCATGATAGTGATAGCTTTTACTGTGAATGACTTACAGTCGTTTCACTGACTTGTTACACTATTATTGCACTGTACATGCAACTTATTATGTGACATGTTAAGCACATTTTAACTCCTGAATATATTTAGGCTTGCCATTAAAAAAGGGGTTGAATAAATAATTGACTCAAGACATTTCAGGTGTTAATTTTTAATTAGTAAAACATTCTAAAAACATAATTCCGCAGTATCGAGATATGTAGCTATGTAGTTAGCTAGCTAGCTATATAGGGATGATACATTTTACAGGTAAAATAGCAATCCTACAGCAGCCCTCTCTTCTGTATGACTGGCTAGCTAGCAAGCTAGCTTCATATCTTAACTGAATTACTAGCCAGTTCATTTTATCTAGGTCTAGCTCATACCTAATGAAAAATGCTCTTCAAAATGTCAAGAATGAGTATTTTATTTTGTACAGTTATCAATGAAAACATTTACATCAAAAAGACAAGACGAGAGAAAAGCTAAATCAATTAGGCTAGCTAGCTACCTTGCCTGGTTTTATCTGATTGTGTACTCGGCTTGTTATCAACATTTAATTTCACACTTAAATTGGAAATGTAACTATTATAATTACCAACATAAAAACAAATTGTTTACAGTTTCTTAAATGTAATTGTCTTGATCTAAATGACAGAGCATTCGAAGTTATGAGAAACCTTTTAGGTCCACTAGAAGCAAGGCGCCTCCTGGTGGCACTTCAACATAGCACTACCCATACCTCTAAGAAACATTGTCCAAGATCAGAAGACAAAAAATAAAGATGTTTATGTGTTACAAGCCCATATTTAGTATTATTGGATTGAATACATCTCTTTGTTTAGCTTTATTTCCAGAAGTGTTTCCAATATCTAGTGGCCCTATAGCCCTGTAATTAGTATTCATTCTATACAGCTGTAATTACTATTCAAGTAGCCCTACCTACAGTTGAAGTCGGAGGTTTACATACACCTTAGCCAAATAAATTTAAACTCAGTTTTTCACAATTCCTGACATTTAATCCTAGTAAAAATTCCCTGTCTTAGGTCAGTTAGGATCACCACTTTATTTTAAGAATGTGAAACATCAGAATAATAGCAGAGAGAATGATTTATTTCAGCTTTTATTTCTTTCATCACATTTTCAGTGGGTCAGAAGTTCACATACACTCAATTAGTATTTGGTAGCATTGCCTTTAAATTGTTTAACTTGGGTCAAATGATTCAGGTAGCCTTCCACAAGCTTCCCACAATAAGTTGGGTGAATTTTGGCCCAATCCTCCTGACAGAGCTGGTGTAACTGAGTCAGGTTTGTAGGCCTCCTTGCTCGCACACGCTTTTTCAGTTTTGCCCACAGATTTCCTATCGGTTTGAGGTCAGGGCATTGTGATGGCCACTCCAATACCTTGACTTACTTGTCCTTAAGCCATTTTGCCACAACCTTGGACTTATGCTTGGGGTCATTGTCCATTTGGAAGACCCAATTGCAACCAAGCTTTAACTTCCTGACTGATGTCTTGAGGTGGTTGCTTCAATATATCCATATAATTTTCCTTCCTTATGAAGCTATCTATTTTGTGAAAGTGCACCGGTCCCTCCTGCAGCAAACCACCCCCACAACATGATGCTGCCACCCCCGTACTTCACGGTTGGGATGGCGTTCTTAGGCTTACAAGCCTCCCCCTTTTTCCTCCAAAAATAGCGATGGTCATTACGACCAAACAGTTCTATTTTTGTTTCATCAGACCAGAGGACATTTCTCCAAAAAGTACGATCTTTGTCCCCATGTGCAGTTGCAAACTATAGTCTGGCTTTTTTATGGTGGTTTTGGAGCAGTGGCTTCTTCCTTGCTGAGTGGCCTTTCAGATTATATCGATATAGGACTTGTTTTATTGTGGATATACAGTGGGGCAAAAATGTATTTAGTCAGCCACCAATTGTGCAAGTTCTCCCACTTACAAAAGATGAGATAGGCCTGTAATTTTCATCATAGGTACACTTCAACTATGACAGACAAAATTAGAAAAAAAAATACAGAAAATCACATTGTAGGATTTTTTAATTAATTTATTTGCAAATTATGGTGGAAAATAAGTATTTGGTCAATAACAAAAGTTTATCTCAATACTTTGTTATATACCCTTTGTTGGCAATGAGAGGTCAAACGTTTTCTGTAAGTCTTCACAAGGTTTTCACACACTGTTGCTGGTATTTTGGCCCATTCCTCCATGCAGATCTCCTCTAGAGCAGTGATGTTTTGGGGCTGTTGGTGGGCAACACAGACTTTCAACTCCCTCCAAAGATTTTCTATGGGATTGAGATCTGGAGACTGGCTAGGCCACTCCAGGACCTTGAAATGCTTCTTACGAAGCCACTCCTTTGTTGCCCGGGCGGTGTGTTTGGGATCATTGTCATGCTGAAAGACCCAGCCACGTTTCATCTTCAATGCCCTTGCTGATGGAAGGAGGTTTTCACTCAAAATCTCACGATACATGGCCCCATTCTTTCCTTCCTTTACACAGATTAGTCGTCCTGGTCCCTTTGCAGAAACACAGCCCCAAAGCATGATGTTTCCACCCCCATGCTTCACAGTAGGTATGGTGTTCTTTGGATGCAACTCAGCATTCTTTGTCCTCCAAACACGACAAGTTGAGTTTTTACCAAAAAGTTATATTTTGGTTTCATCTGACCATATGACATTCTCCCAATCTTCTTCTGGATCATCCAAATGCTCTCTAGCAAACTTCAGACGGGCCTGGACATGTACTGGCTTAAGCAGGGGGACACGTCTGGCACTGCAGGATTTGAGTCCCTGGCGGCGTAGTGTGTTACTGATGGTAGGCTTTGTTACTTTGGTCCCAGCTCTCTGCAGGTCATTCACTAGGTCCCCCCGTGTGGTTCTGGGATTTTTGCTCACTGTTCTTGTGATCATTTTGACCCCATGGGGTGAGATCTTGCGTGGAGCCCCAGATCGAGGGAGATTATCAGTGGTCTTGTATGTCTTCCATTTCCTAATAATTGCTCCCACAGTTGATTTCTTCAAACCAAGCTGCTTACCTATTGCAGATTCAGTCTTCCCAGCCTGGTGCAGATCTACAATTTTGTTTCTGGTGTCCTTTGACAGCTCTTTGGTCTTGGCCATAGTGGAGTTTGGAGTGTGAATGTTTGAGGTTGTGGACAGGTGTCTTTTATACTGATAACAAGTTCAAACAGGTGTCATTAATACAGGTAACGAGTGGAGGATAGAGGAGCCTCTTAAAGAAGAAGTTACAGGTCTGTGAGAGCCAGAAATCTTGCTTGTTTGTAGGTGACCAAATACTTATTTTCCACCATAATTTGCAAATAAATTCATAAAAAATCCTACAATGTGATTTTCTGCATTTTTTTTCTAATTTTGTCTGTCATAGTTGAAGTGTACCTATGATGAAAATTACAAGCCTCTCATCTTTTTAAATGGGAGAACTTGCACAATTGGTGACTAAATACTTTTTTGCCCCACTGTAGATACTTTTGGACCTGTTTCCTCCAGCATCTTCACAAGGTTGTTTGCTGTTGTTTTGGGATTGCTTTGAATTTTTTGCACCAAAGTACGTTCATCTCTGGGAGACAGAACGCGTCTCCTTCCTGAGCGGTATGACGGCTGCGTGGTCCCATGGTGTTTATACTTGCGTACTATTGTTTGTACAGATGAACGTGGTACCTTCAGGCCTTTCGGAAATTGCTCCCAAGGATGAACCCCACTTGGAGGTCTACAATTATTTTTCTGAGCTCTTGGCTGATTTCTTTTGATTTTCTCATGATGTCAAGCAAAGAGGCACTGGGTTTGAAGGTAGGCCTTGAAATACATTCACAGGTACATCTCCAATTGACTCAAATGATGTAATTAGCATAAGCTTCTAAAGCCATGACACCATTTTCTGGAATTTTACAAACTATTTAAAGGCACAGTCAACTTAGTGTATGTAAACTTCTGACCCACTGGAATTGTGATACAGGGAATTATAAGTGAAATCATCTGTCTGCAAGCAATTGTTGGAATAGTAGATGTCCTGACCGACTTGCCATTATTGTTTGCTAACAAGAAATTTGTGTGAGTGGTTGAAAAACGAATTACGGTACTCTCTCCTTGCATTGTTGTTACTGTTGACTGTACCTACGGTATTTTGTATACCTGCTATGGTATTATGATGTTATCAGTCAGTAAACTTAGTTGAATTTGAATCACGTCATCTTTATTTGTAAAAACAGGTGTGGTTCGAGATGAGCATGGAGCCCGATGTGCTGGGAGAGGGCCAGGACAGCTCAGTAGCAGCGTTGTCGAAGAAGAGACAGGCTAGTGACAGTAATAACTGGAGGATGGAAGGAGCAACCCTCATCAACCTCAACCATCCACACCACATAGGTACACAGGCCCAATAAGACACAGGACCTCTTCAGGTTAAAGGAAATGAATTTCCTCTGAAGTTTCTCATAAATCTGTGTGGAAGTATGAAAGGTGTGTGTTGGGTATTTTAATATAGAAAATAGATCTCTTTGCTGCCACAAAGACAATTCATTATTGAAATAGGCTCATTCCAAAACATCCATACATCTCCCCATAGAAATATGAATACTATACAGTGTCTCTCTTCCATCAATTAAAGTTGTTTCTAATTTGGCTATGGTTTTCAGGTGAGGACAGTAGCGTGGCAGATGAGCTGTACCGGAAGGTGCGCATCCTGTGCTGGGTGATGACTGGTCCCAGTAACCTGCAGACCAAGGCCCGCCACGTAAAGGCCACCTGGAGCCGCCACTGCAACGTCGTGGTCTTCATGAGCTCTATCGACGACCCAGGTAGGTACCCAGCCAGGTAGCCTAGAGGGCAGAGAGGCGGGCTGGTTCGAGGTTGGCCGGTTCGAATCCCATTAACGGTAAAAATCTGGATGCTGTCTCCTGCTTTTGTGCCCTTGAGCAAGGCACTTAACCCTAACTGCTCTCGGTCCAGTGTTGGTGAAATGGCAATAAAGTATTCTTCTTCTCCAGACTTCCCCACAGTGGGGCTCGGCACGGGGGAGGGCCGCGACCAGCTTTACTGGAAGACCATCCGGGCCTTCCACTACGCCCTGGAGCATCATGGGAATGATGCCGACTGGTTCCTCAAGGCGGACGACGACACCTTCGTTGTGGTGGACAACCTCCGCTGGGTCCTGTCCAATCACACGCCCGAGGAGCCCCTCTACTTTGGCAAGCGCTTCAAGCCCTACGCAAAGCAGGGGTACATGAGTGGTGGAGCAGGATATGTGTTGAGTAAAGAAGCTCTCAGGAGGTTTGTGGAGGGGTTCAAGACCAAGGTGTGTACCCATACCACCTCTGTGGAGGACTTGGCTCTGGGACAGTGTCTGGAGAAGATGGGTGTTCTGGCTATGGACTCGAGGGATACCCTTCAACGGGAGACGTTTCATCCGTTTGTTCCCGAGCATCATCTGACAGGGAAGTTCTCCAAGAGCTTCTGGTACTGGAGCTACTGCTACTACCCCATCGTAGAGGTCTGTCTTGTTGTTGTTACTTGTTGGCTTTCAGTTTCACAGATTATTCAAGTGAAACGGACAGTGTTTTAACTACTTTGCAGATATGAAACAAATAGACAATCATAATATCAGTCAAAAATATCAAATTCCCAATTCATGCTACAAAACCAACATTATGAGGTTTTAAGAATAGGGTCTATTTGACTCAACATTCCTAGCTAAAAACATTGGAGGAGTGGGTGAGTGACTGGTTTATTCCCCACCTATAATTTTTTGGTTGCTATACACAGCTAGTGATGCAGGTGTCATTTGGTTAGCTAGCAAGAACTTGAACGACTGTTATCCAGTTAGCATATCTCTTGCTTTCGCAAATTCACTCTGGCTATTTACCCCAATTTCAAAGCACTCTCATCTGAGTGCGCCAGGGCGCAGAATAACTGATACATTCACGAACGCTCTAGATAACATTTAAACAAGGTGCAAAAGGACGAGTAGGCTACAATTCCCTATTGTTTATCAGTGCAATTTTGACGAGGGTTTATCAAATGTTCCTTTGTTAAATTTTAGCCCAACTTGACCTAGCTAGCATTAGTTGTTGAGCTTGTTGATGTGCATAACTGTGAGAGCCTACCTTTTCATGGTTGTTTGATCAATAGGACTGAAAAGTTCCCAGATGTTAAGAGGACTCCCATGTGATATTTACATATTTGCAAAAATCCATTCAGGTGTATTTTGTGGCTTTTGGCAAATGTGTTCTAATGATCTAAAGTTGCGCAGTTGCAATGATGAATGTGAATGATGACAGGCCTGTGTGGCAATGGCTTGTTTGCATAAAGGCCTATTGTAGCTCTGATTGGCTATGGTGCACTGGTCTGCATAGACTGGTTGAGACAGATGTTTTATTTACTGCAGTGTTTATTAATTGTCCAAATGCACTGCCGCTTTCCCACTCTATATTGCTATAGAATTTTCACAAATACCTTAGTATACGTAACTCCCAAACATTCCTAAAATGTATGAAAACGTGAAAATGATCGCTTGTCCGATACATTTATTTTTTATTTTTTTTTATATTTCAAACTATGTTTGATGTATTTCAAATCAAATTTAATTTGTCACATACACATGGTTGGCAGATGTTAATGCAAGTGTAGCGAAATGCTTGTGCTTCTAGTTCCGACAATGCAGTACTAACCAACGAGTAATCTAACCTAACAATTCCACAACTACAACCTTATACACACAACTGTAAAGGGATAAAGAATATGTACATAAAGATATATGAATGAGTGATGGTACAGAACGGCATAGGCAAGATACAGTAGATGGTATCAAGTACAGTATATACATATGAGATGAGTAATGTAGGGTATGTAAACATTATATTAAGTGGCATTGTTTAAAGTGGCTAGTGATAAACATTTTTTTACATCAATTTCCATTATTAAAGTGGCTGGAGTTGAGTCAGTATATTGGCAGCATACTATTCCCCCTATTCCGCCCCAGCCATTACCATGAGCCCGTCCTCCCCAATTAAGGTGCCACCAACCTCCTGTGACACCAAGTGTTTTTGGTCTATTAAAAGGTATGGCATCTTTTGACCAGTGCATCAGTCTTACACAAACCCTCTTGGTGTAATATATATGGTATATTTACACTTATTTTCAATGAACAAACGGCCTGAATATAAACAACATATTATGTAAAGGCTATCTCACAGTGAATGACAACATTAATGAATGTTGGTTCTACTTCATACCTTTCAGATCGTCAGTATCATTGGAAGTATAGATTATATCCCTCGTGCTCCGTGCGGGTCCAGTAATAATAACAACAAAGTCACGCCGGTGACGTGACAGCGTGGGAGGACGTGCCCCCACGCTTCATAAAAAAAACGGACGTCAGACCACATCTCTTATTTCTTCTTCCAAAGTTAGCTGAGCCATATCACCCAAGTTGACTGCTCCACTGCATCTTCCCAGGTAGCGGTACGATAAACTAAACTCTGTGAGTTGTGTGTACTGTCGGTCTGTCACCAACAGCCTGTGACCTATGGGTCAGAGCGCAAAATTCACCCTCCAAGGCTGTGTGACAGGTCTCCCCTACCTATCCCTTTTATCTGAGGATATCGGGCTTCCTTGTCTTGTGCGGATTTAGCCCACTTGCTAGGGTGTGTCTGTGTTGGCCACCGCACTCTGATGCTAACCTTGTCAAGATATCCTCCACTGCTGTGCTCATTATTGAGGCCACAACTATTTAAAACTCCAACTGGTCACTTCTCGAGATAACCGCGTCCAGGAAGGTTGTTAGCCTAGTCAGCTATAAGACGTGAGATTCGGATTGCCTCCCCTAGGCATCCCTCTCCCCTGGTACACTATATTACCAAAAGTATGTGGACACCTGGTCATCAAACATCTCATTCCAAAATCATGGACATTAATATGGAGTCCGTCCCCCCCTTTGCTGCTATAACAGCCTCCACTCTTCTGGGAAGGCTTTCCACTAGATGTTGGAAAATTGCTGCGGGGACTTGCTTCCATCCAGCCTTAAGAGCATTACTCAGGTCGGGCACTGATGTTGGTTGATGTAAGGGAATTCTGTCCTATGTGCACAGAAGTGACCACAGGAATCTTCTTTGATCAGAGGTTAGTTTGTTTAATAAGGATTGCAAGCCGGATTGCAACCCGGAGTATACAATTACAGTAATTTGCAAGTAACACACTCAGCACAAAATATGGTGTTTTCCCTTTTTATCCCCTACTGAGGATCACCCCGACCAGGGTGATGTCCCTTAACTTTAATACCATATAAGCTCATAATTAATAGTTGCTAATACAAAGATGTCTCTGCTAGGTGGAGTTCAGGGGTGGGAGGGGGAACTGTCATGCTGAAATAGGGAAGGGCCTTCACTAAACTGTTGCCAAAAAGTTGGAAGCACAGAATTGTCTACAATATCATTGTATGCTGTAGCGTTAAGATTTCCCTTCACTGGAACTAAAATCATGAAAAACAGCCCCAGACCATTATTCCTCCTCCACCAAAATGTACAGTTGGCACCGTGCATTGGGGCAGGTAGTGTTTTCCTGGCATCAGCCAAACCCGGATTTGTCCTTCAGACTGCCAGATGGTCCAGCTACTCATTGGACCCTATGATCACTCGGCTACTCATGCCTCTCCCTAATGTCAATATGCCTTGTCCATTGCTGTTCTGGTTAGTGTTTATTGGCTTATTTCACTGTAGAGCCTCTAGCCCTGCTCATTATACCTTATCCAACCTTTCAGTTCCACCACCCACACATGCGATGACATCACCTGGTTTCAATGATGTTTCTAGAGACAATATCTCTCTCATCATCACTCAATACCTAGGTTTACCTCCACTGTATTCACATCCAACCATACTTTTGTCTGTACATTATGCCTTGAATCTATTCTACCGTGCCCAGAAACCTGCTCTTTTTACTCCTCTGTTCTGAACGTACTAGACGACCAGTTCTTATAGCCTTTAGCCGTACCTTTATCCTACTCCTCCTCTGCTCCTCTGGTGATGTAGAGGTGAATCCAGGCCCTGCAGTGCCTAGCTCCACTCCCATTCCCCAGGTGCTCTCATTTGTTGACTTCTGTAACCGCAAAAGCCTTCGTTTCATTTCATTAGAAGCCACCTCCCTAAGTTTGTTTTATTCATTGCTTTAACACACTCTGCCAACCCGGATGTCCTAGTTGTCTGAATCCTGGTTTAGGAAGGCCACCAAAAACCCTGAAATTTCCATCCCTAACTTAACATTTTCCAACAAGAGAGAACTGCCAAAGGGGCGGAGTTAGCCTACAGTTCTGTCTTACTATTCAGGTCTGTGCCCAAACAATTTTTTCCTTCTACTTAAAAATCGACCTTTCCAGGAACAAGTCTCTCACTGTTGCTGCTTGCTGTAGACCACCTTCTGCCCCCAGCTCTGCCCTGGACACCATATGTGAATTGATTGCCCCCCATCTATCTTCAGAGCTCGTGCTGTCAGGTGACCTAAACTGGGACATGCTTAACACTCCAGCCATCCTACAATCTAAGCTTGATGCCCTCAATCTCACAAAAATGATCAATGAACCTACCAGGTACAACCCCAAATCTGTAAACCTAGGCACCCTCATAGATATCATCCTAACCAACCTGCCCTCCAAATACACCTCTGCTGTCTTCAACCAGGATCTCAGCGATTACTGCCTCATTGCTTGCGTCCGTAATGGGTCTGCGGTCAAACGACCACCCCTCATCACTGTCAAACTCTCCCTAAAACACTTCAGTGAGCAGGCCTTTCTAATCTCCCTGGCCCAGGTATCCTGGAGGGATATTGACCTCACTAATTTCATGAATCAGTATATTACATAAGAAATATTTGATAGTTGTTTTTTCTCCACATTCTGAGCTGAGAGAACACTGCATCACCATGATGCTGGGCATGCATGGCTGTTCCTCTTGTGGAGCTGAACTACAAGTACAAGATGGTCATGACCTGTGCCCCGCCTGCCTAGGCTTTGGCCACCTGCGTGAGGCCCTTACTGACCCCTGCATTAACTGCACCATCCTTCCTGTGAAGGTGAGGGAAGTGTGGCTAGCCAGAGTTGAGGGCCTGGTTTTCACAAATAATTTACCAGTGTTGTTTGCCAGGACCCACCCAGGACCACCAAAAGAGGGAAATTCCACAAAACCGATGGTGCCCCCTTCGTGAAAAAGTCAAAAAATAAGAGCCTCACTCGGAATGTCAATTCCCTATCCTCTGAGATAGAGCAGCTAAAAATGATTTTGTCTTCTTCCGAGCCCCCTGAGTTGGGGCCCTATAGGACTCCCTCCAGAGGACTCAGATAGCCTTGATGATGACCTGCTTTCCACTCGGGCATCCAACTGGCACTTTACTCACCAGGATGATGAAAAGCCCAACATGGCGAAGGGGGTGCCAACCAGTTGTGGACCCATTCAGCCTCAACGCTAAAGATGGGTCAGAGGAGTCATTCCGAGGTTCTGATCACACTGAGTCAGAAGAAAGTTCTGCCTCACTATGCGCTGTCCTGTCCTGTGTACATTCTTAGCTAGGCTAGAGCTTGAGCACCCTCAAGCCACAGCCCCTGCAGCTAACCTGTTCTTTAAGAAGGCCCCAGCAGCTACACCATTCAAATCAAATCAAATTTATTTGTCACATACACATGGTTAGCAGATGTTAATGCGAGTGTAGTGAAATGCTTGCACTTCTAGTTCCAAACAATGCAGTAATAACCAACGAGTAATCTAACCTAACAATTCCAAAACTACTACCTTATACACACACAAGTGTAAAGGGATAAAGAATATGTACATAAAGATATGAATGAGTGATGGTACAGAACGGCATAGGCAAGATGCAGTAGATGATAGAGTACAGTATATACAGTGGGGCAAAAAAGTATTTAGTCAGCCACCAATTGTGCAAATTCTCCCACTTAAAAAGATGAGAGAGGCCTGTAATTTTCATCATAGGTACACTTCAACTATGACAGACAAAATGTGAGAAAAATTCAGAAAAAAATTCAGAAAAAAATTCAGAAAATCACATTGTAGGATTTTTAATGAATTTATTTGCAAATTATGGTGGAAAATAGGTATTTGGTCAATTACAAAAGTTTATCTCAATACTTTGTTATATACCCTTTGTTGGCAATGACAGAGGTCAAATGTTTTCTGTATGTCTTCACAAGGTTTTCACACACTGTTGCTGGTATTTTGGCCCATTCCTCCATGCAGATCTCCTCTAGAGCAGTGATGTTTTGGGGCAGTTGCTGGGCAACACAGACTTTCAACTCCCTCCAAAGATTTTCTATGGGGTTGAGATCTGGAGACTGGCTAGGCCACTCCAGGACCTTGAAATGCTTCTTACGAAGCCACTCCTTCGTTGCCCGGGCGGTGTGTTTGGGATCATTGTCATGCTGAAAGACCCAGCCACGTTTCATCTTCAATGCCCTTGCTGATGGAAGGAGGTTTTCACTCAAAATCTCACGATACATGGCCCCATTCATTCTTTCCTTTACACGGATCAGTCGTCCTGGTCCCTTTGCAGAAAAACAGCCCCAAAGCATGATGTTTCCACTCCCATGCTTCACAGTAGTTATGTTGTTCTTTGGATGCAACTCAGCATTCTTTGTCCTCCAAACACGACGAGTTGAGTTTTTACCAAAAAGTTATATTTTGGTTTAATCTGACCATATGACATTCTCCCAATCTTCTTCTGGATCATCCAAATGCTCTCTAGGAAACTTCAGACGGGCCTGGACATGTACTGGCTTAAGCAGGGGGACACGTCTGGCACTGCAGGATTTGAGTCCCTGGCGGCGTAGTGTGTTACTGATGGTAGGCTTTGTTACTGGTCCCAGCTCTCTACAGGTCATTCACTAGGTCCCCCGTGCGGTTCTGGGATTTTTGCTCACCGTTCTTGTGATAATTTTGACCCCACGGGGTGAGATCTTGCGTGGAGCCCTAGATCAAGGGAGATTATCAGTGGAGTGTACCAATGATGAAAATTACAGGCCTCATCTTTTTAAGTGGGAGAACTTGCACAATTGGTGGCTGACTAAGAGTAGGGGTAGGTGACCCTGGTGTCCTGGCTAAATTCCCTTTCTGGCCCTCATACTATCACAGTCACCTAATCATCCCCAGCTTACAATTGGCTCATTCATCCTGTCCCTTGTAACTATTCCCCAGGTTGTTGCTGTAAATGAGAATGTGTTCTCAGTCAACTTAGCTGGGGAAAGCAGGGTCAAATAAAATAAATAACTCTTGCGAGTGTGCAGCCGAGAGCACAGCGCTGACACTGACCCTAGTCATCGTACTGGGTCTTACCGTGAACAACGAAAATAGCAACTGCACACCAAGCCAAAAGGTCACCTTTTATTTGCATGGTTCTGAACTTCCACACGATGAGGGCATGTGTAACACCTCAGTGTGTGGACAGCATTAATCTTCTTCTGCAAAAATTCCTGTTGAATGTGTTGGTGAAGGTACGAACGTTCAACAACTGATGGGCATGTTCGTGGTGACCGTACTGACGGTCTCCAAATATTTGTAGAACCATAGTTACATTCGTAACTTCCGATTGTCTGTCCCACTGGGTCTTTGGCCCTAGTTAGTACAGCTTTAAAATAAATACATAAATTACATTGATGCTGAGGTGGATGATTGCAGTAGAGACAAAACTCTGTCAACAATAGGAACATTTGCCAATTTGTTACAGATAAAAGCGCTAGTTCTTTGTGCTTTGCAATGCAAATGAGAAGTCTATTATGAGTCTGTCAGACAGAGACCATCGAGACACACGGCAATACAATTAGGGTTAAACAAGCGTATTTGTGATGGAAACACAGCCAGTGTATCTGCTGTTCGATACCAAGGTAGCCTATTTCCAAATGGTTATCAGATCGACAGTCAAAAAGGGGCAATGAGATGTTCATAGTACCCAAGATACTGAAAGCCATTTGAAACAGACAGTGAACACCACAATAGTCAGGTATAAATTCAAGCTGTTGAATTGAATATACAAAAATCCCTGATATTTTTAAGGGTGCGATTCGGAGCCTTGGTTCCTGTATCCCGCTCTGTCAACAGATACAGTGAAAGGCCATGTAGTACGTTTTAGAATACTGTGTGTGATGTGTGTGCTTTCCTTCACCAGGGTCCCCGGTGCTGCTCAGACCTGGCAGTATCCTTTCACTATGTGGATGCAGAGCTGATGTACACACTGGAATACTGGACCTACCACCTCCGTGCCTACGGCTACAGGTACCGCTACAGACCTCCACTATCCCAGGGCCTGGTGGAGCGGCAGGCCCAAACAGAGAGGCCTACAGTGGGTACAGCTGGGAGAGGGAGAACCCCAGCTGGTATTACTGTTGGGGGTGATGGAGACCAGTCCAAAGCCGAGTCCGGGGCAAAGCCTTTGTCAGACAAAGGTGGGAAGGAGACATTGGGTAAAATCCCCATTGACAACAACAGGACTGCAGTCACACAGGAGAGGCAAGGGTGATTCTCTCTGTATGGGTTACATGTGTTTTTGTAATGGGAATGTGTAGTGTATGGACCAGGATGGGGCAATTCCACTTAAATTCAGTCAATTTAAGTTTACTTCCTGAATTGACTGAATTGAAGTGGAATTGACACATGAATAATGAAAAAATGATTACCCACAGTGCTCTTATGGCCAGTTCCACCACAGTGCAGGTTTAATTGATTATGGGGATTTTATATATATATATATATTTATCTTTTAAGTGAGTCCATATACTGTAAATCATTTAACTTGAAAGTCTTAACTGTTTTTATTTGATATCTGTTGCGATTTAATATGATATTCTGTTTGAATTGAAATAGTATGCAGTTACTTACCATTCATCTATATCCAGTACTTGACAGCTTATTAGGTGTTACGCACGCCTCTTTCGTTACGCTTGATAACTTGGTACAATAGACTGTGATGCCCTTTGGAATGCGTAATGCATCTGTTACTTAAAAGGTTTAAAACGTGCATTGTATTTGAGGTTTAAAAAGGGTTTTGAAGTTTTTAATTTCCACTTTGAAAGTTCAGACTTGATTTTCCCTTACGAAAAAATTTATCAACCCCTACAAAAAAGTCCATTAATTATAATCCACATAATAATTCACATTTCTTGTTACTACAGGATTATTTTCTTGCTGTAGCAAACTGGCTCATTTAAATCCTACATCTGTAGATGCTTTGAATGTCATGAAGATTGTAAAATGGTTGATATGGTTGGAATGACTTGGCTTCTTTCTTAACGGTAGTTTTTAAGCCATTTACCTTGTTCTTTGGTTTCGTTGTCTTTTTGGGAGGTCAAAGAGAAGATTTCATATCTACCTTAATTTTCTACACTAAACATTGACCTGTATGTTTTTCAGCTGGAATGAAACAAGCTATTTAGGGTGGGTTCAATCCGATTGCCGGTTATTGGCATTGCAGCTTTTAAAGGCCATTTTGTGTACCGATTTACTAAGGCTGGGATCTCTGCGAAAGCGGCAACATTGCCTTTGAAAGCCGCAATGCCTATAACCCGTGATTGTATTGAATCCCAGCCTTAGTATACATCATATTACCTTTTGTACTGTATACTCTACCAGTATAATTGGTGACAGCTGTGGGATCCTGTATTTCCATAGTCTCTCGTTCCATTTGATAAGATATTACAGTTGTGATATGACAAGAAGTACAAAGATGGGTTAAATTAATATTTTAATTTACAACAACGAAAAAGTGTTTTATCTTGAACTTTTGGGGAAAAAGAACCAACTATGTTAAGGAAATAGATCATATCAGATGTGACTGTTTTTTTTTTGTGACAATACATGTTATATACAAACTGTATAGTTATTAGTTACTATGACAACCCATCTGGAATGTTACAGTAATATGTTGGTTTGGTCAGTTTAAATTCCATTGACGTTTTCAGAATACTTTGTTTTTGTAAAATATATCGTTGATCTTCTGTATTGTATAATAATATCTCCAATCTTCTGAAAAGGGGTGTTGCCTTAGCTGGATGGTAGAGATGGGTCCAGATGAATGTCTTGTCTATAACCCACGACGAAACCTGGATCAAAACCGGAACAGTGGATGTACAGTATCATACATTTATAATCAATAAAGGTTCATAAATGTGTTTTTAAAATAGTTTTATAGTTTATTTAATTCAACATGAAATATGAAGCACTTGATTTCTTATTCAATGTATTCTGGTACGTAGAGAGCTGAACTAAAGCTGTTCATTTGAGTGGAGGCCTACAGAGAATTGTCCTGCACAGCAGGAAATGCAAACTTGTAGTATATTTGAGTTTTAAAAAAGGCTTCAAAAGTTCAAAAGATTTGATTTGCTAACTGAAAATGTATCAACCCCTACAAAAATGTCCATTAGTTTTAATCCGCATAATTCACATTTCTTGTTGCTGCAGGATTATTTTCTTGCTGTAGCAATCTGGCTCAAATTAAGATCCTACATCTGTAGATGCTTTGAATGTCATGAAGATTGTAAAATGGTTGATATGGCTGGAATGACTTGGCTTCTTAACGATTGTTTTTAAGCCAAGCAAACTGGCTCAAATTAAGATCATGCATTTGTAATTAACACGTGAATGGAAAACAGTATATAATGCATGCAGTCTACTGAGTGACATGGGAGAGAAGATGCCTTACACACTCACTCACCTCAGTCTGCACTTGTTAAAGAATAGACCTCCTTTTCTTGTTTCTGGGTACACCTCCTTCCTCAAAGGACGCATGTTACCTGTAAGACAGAGCCCACACTGAGTGACTTAGCTGAAAAAATACTGTACATTGGATTACTATAGAGGTATAGATACCGTAGACTAATTAATATGATCATGTATCCCACTTAGCCAAAGCTTTTATCCAAAGTTACTTAAAATACAGTATGATCCCTGTAGGAATTGAATCCATGGCCTTGGTGTTACTAGCACCTCACTCTTATCAACTGAGCCACACAAGCTGAGTTGCAGAGGATCATTATATAAACTATATTCTCATGTATGTGTAGCGGATTTGATATACTATGTCTATTTATGTCTGTTTATCGGTCACAGGGTTATATTTTTTAACAATATTCAATGTAGCAAACAAGCTAGTGAGCTAGGCTAGCTAGCTATCGAGAGGGGCTGCTAGCTAGCTTCAAAGGGTGCCTGCTCGTGCCCTGGGGAATGCGTGTCCATATCCAAGTAACTATTTTCTAATGTATATTACAGTTAATGTATTGGATGGTTTATTTGTTCAACAGGGGAGTAATGTCATCTCATGGTTCAGGGGGATGCAGAACGTATTTGGGCTGTTATTACAGTATTACTCTGTCGTGGTTCTATCATCAGACTTTTGAACTGTTTGTCTCTTGCTGATGTGGTCATCATAAAATGGAGCTGTTTGCTATACAAGACTGGGAGACTGAATGTTAGTGTGTTCATGGAGGAGACTGAAATACTGAATGGTGTTTTGTTTCATTGGGTAATGTCAATTCTATTTTTGTTATTTTGTGAAATTCAATCTGAGATGAATTTCCTATTTAGGTCAACTTGATATATGAATATTAATTTATTCAACTTTTGATTGATTATTAAAACGGAGTCACTTGATAAAGTTGAAACATTCTCATGTGCTTCCTTTTTTACACCGCATTTAATATTACTACCTTACTGCTCTCAGATCTCCATTCTGAGGGTAGTAACATTTTGGGGGCTCGTCTGTGATCTACAACACTGACCAGAGTTGTGGATCGTGAAAGAACCACGGCGACAAACGCTTGGAGTCCAGAGCAAGCTGGGTTGGGTTAAATGCGGAAGACACATTTCAGTTGAATGCATTCAGTTGAACAAATTACTAGGTATCCCCCTTTTCAGAAGTGTTCGACGTAGACACACAGAAGTCAATAGATGGTAGGGGGAATGGCATGAGTTAACACATGTAAAAAGCTAGTGTAGGACATTCAAAAACGATTGATCCAGCTCAACGAAATGCAGTCATACAAACTGGCAGCTGTCCTGATTGGGGAAACGCTTGTAGAGGCTCCCACTGTCACAGGGACTAATGATGCAGAAATGCATGACTACATTGTGTTACATGAACAGTAAACAGCTGAGTGAGCTGGAAGATGAGGGCGTCGGTCAGCTGCTATTTCTGCAGGATCTTGTCACCCAACTGCTGGGGGACACCGACGACTACACAACAGCCAGCGAGATGAACTGGACTCCATCAAAGGACAACGAACAAGGACAGCGAGAGTCAACAGACAACAACGTACAGACACACCAACGTACAGCGGCCATGTGGTGGTTCCTGAGGAAGTCGCCATTCCTGACACCAAAAATGCAGAGACCTAGTGTTCTGGTGAGCGTGTCAGACGTGGCAACCCTTCTGCCACAACATGAATTGAAGGTCTTTGGTGGTCAAATAGCCGAGTCAGGTGCTGATATTAGTTATAGTAGCATTTTTTAAGCAAATTGAGGAAACCAGAGCAAACATTTCTGAATCAGAGGTACAGTGCCTTGCGAAAGTATTCGGCCCCCTTGAACTTTGCGACCTTTTGCCACATTTCAGGCTTCAAACATAAAGATATAAAACTATTTTTTTGTGAAGAATCAATAACAAGTGGGACACAATCATGAAGTGGAATGACATTTATTGGATATTTCAAACTTTTTTAACAAATCAAAAACTGAAAAATTGGGCGTGCAAAATTATTCAGCCCCTTTACTTTCAGTGCAGCAAACTCTCTCCAGAAGTTCAGTGAGGATCTCTGAATGATCCAATGTTGACCTAAATGACTAATGATGATAAATACAATCCACCTGTGTGTAATCAAGTCTCCGTATAAATGCACCTGCACTGTGATAGTCTCAGAGGTCCGTTAAAAGCGCAGAGAGCATCATGAAGAACAAGGAACACACCAGGCAAGTCCGAGATACTGTTGTGAAGAAGTTTAAAGCCGGATTTGGATACAAAAATATTTCCCAAGCTTTAAACATCCCAAGGAGCACTGTGCAAGCGATAATATTGAAATGGAAGGAGTATCAGACCACTGAAAATCTACCAAGACCTGGCCGTCCCTCTAAACTTTCAGCTCATACAAGGAGAAGACTGATCAGAGATGCAGCCAAGAGGCCCATGATCACTCTGGATGAACTGCAGAGATCTACAGCTGAGGTGGGAGACTCTGTCCATAGGACAACAATCAGTCGTATATTGCACAAATCTGGCCTTTATGGAAGAGTGGCAAGAAGAAAGCCATTTCTTAAAGATATCCATAAAAAGTGTTGTTTAAAGTTTGCCACAAGCCACCTGGGAGACACACCAAACATGTGGAAGAAGGTGCTCTGGTCAGATGAAACCAAAATTGAACTTTTTGGCAACAATGCAAAACGTTATGTTTGGTGTAAAAGCAACACAGCTCATCACCCTGAACACACCATCCCCACTGTCAAACATGGTGGTGGCAGCATCATGGTTTGGGCCTGCTTTTCTTCAGCAGGGACAGGGAAGATGGTTCAAATTGATGGGAAGATGGATGGAGCCAAATACAGGACCATTCTGGAAGAAAACCTGATGGAGTCTGCAAAAGACCTGAGACTGGGACGGAGATTTGTCTTCCAACAAGACAATGATCCAAAACATAAAGCAACATCTACAATGGAATGGTTCAAAAATAAACATATCCAGGTGTTAGAATGGCCAAGTCAAAGTCCAGACCTGAATCCAATCGAGAATCTGTGGAAAGAACTGAAAACTGCTGTTCACAAATGCTCTCCATCCAACCTCACTGAGCTCGAGCTGTTTTGCAAGAAGGAATGGGAAAAAATGTCAGTCTCTCGATGTGCAAAACTGATAGAGACATACCCCAAGCGACTTACAGCTGTAATCGCAGCAAAAGGTGGCGCTACAAAGTATTAACTTAAGGGGCCTGAATAATTTTGCACGCCCAATTTTTCAGCTTTTGATTTGTTAAAAAAGTGTGAAATATCCAATAAATGTCGTTCCACTTCATGATTGTGTCCCACTTGTTGTTGATACTTCACAAAAAAATACAGTTTTATATCTTTATGTTTGAAGCCTGAAATGTGGCAAAAGGTCGCAAAGTTCAAGGGGGCCGAATACTTTCGCAAGGCACTGTAGTTAGAGCTGTCCTCAAGGTTATCAGAATTGGGCACATTCTTAGAGATGTTCGTTAACTATGAAGGACTTACAGTTGATGAATTAAAGTCATTTCTCAAATCACACATGAAAGATAAAGCCAGTAGTGAGCCGTTGCAAAACGACTAGATAAAGAGACCCCACAGGAATTTGCATATAGGCTTATTGGGTTGAAACAGCGCATAGTGCTGGCCACGAGGGTGCAAACACACTAACATATGACAAACCATTGGTCCAGCATGTTTTCCTTTGCCCTTTACATCAAGGCATCAAGGGTTCAGTGTCAAACATGCAAATATAGGAAGTGATTTAAAAGCATATGTATCTGATTTTAAGATTAAAGATGATTTCCTTGTAGATCTAATCACTGAGTCAGCAAGGGATGACGCAGAAATCCAAAATCCCATGGGGGTCTTACAGACAGTGCTCAGTAGTTGCTAATGTATTACAGCAAAGTGAGGGGGGTGAAAGTGTGACGGAATAAAACCAAGGCCACATACAAGGTGATGTTCAGGCAAACAGAGTAGCCATCCAAGAGTTAACTACTCAAGTCACAGTCCTCGCAAAGAACCTGGAAAAAATTATCAGACCAAAAAGTGAGCGTGGGCAGTGTGCTGACACTATGGTAGCAAAAACAGCAGTGTTAGAAGAAGGAGGATAAGGGGAAATGCAACACCAGTGTGAAACAAGCTAAAGATAAATGTATCTATTGCTTCTTCTGTGGACAGGCTGGCCACCGAGCAGTGGGTTGTCTGCCGAAAGGACAGAGACTGGGAAACTGGAGGAGGTCACAGGGCGGGGACGACCAGTGACCTCAAACATGGGAAAGTCCCCTCCTGAGGTATTTACTGACCAAACCGATACTACAGCAAGGTCTAGTGACAGAATTATTCTCACTTTATTCAGAAGATGGACAATACAGTAATGGGCAAAATACAAAATACATAGCACAGTTAATTGGGGGAAAGTGTCTGCTCTCATGTTTCATGGAGTGTCATGTGAGGCACTATTAGACACAGGCGCACAGGTTAGCATAGTGGGAAAGAAGTGGCTTGAGAAGACACTGCCCACCACTGACACATTACTTGGAGATAAAGAACACCGCAATATGAAAGCAGCAAATGGAACCAGAGTACCCTTTGAGGGGTGGATTGAGGTGCTGGTGGACATCCAAAGTACCAAATATGGCTATAACGGTTCCCATGCTAGTGAGCCAGAGCTCTGTTGACTTCCCACTTGTGGGCTTTAATGTTATTGAGGAGCTCATAAAGGAAGGAGGTGGTAAGCCACAACAAAATGGGTTTGACTTGAAATCAAATCAAATGTTATTAGTCACATGTGCTGAATACAACGGGCCTTACAGTGAAATGCTTACTTATGAGCCCCTAACCGACAGTACAGTTAAAAAAATATGGATAAGAATAAGAGATAAAGGTAACAAGTAATTAGAGAGCAGCAGTAAAAAATAACAATATATACAGGGTGGGTGCCGGAGTCAATGTGCGGGGCACCGGTTAGTTGAGGTAGTATGTACATGTAGGTAGAGTTAATTAAAGTGACTATGCATAGATGACAACAGAGCGTGGCAGTGGTGGGGAGGGGGGGGGGGGGGGCAATGTGAATAGTCTGGGTAGCAATTTGACAAAATGTTCAGGAGTCTTATGGCTTGGGGGTAGAAGCTGTTTAGAAACCTCTTGGACCTAGATTTGGTGCTCCGGTACAGCAGGAAGCTTGGCCGCAGTGATGTACTGGGCCGTTCGCACTACCCTCTGTAGTACCTTGCGGTCGGAGGCCGAGCAGTTGCCATACCAGGCAGTGATGTATCCAATCAGGATGCTCTCGATGGTGCAGCCATAGAACCTTTTGAGGATCTGAGGACCCATGCCAAACCTTTTCAGTCTCCTGAGGGAGATTAGGTTTTGTCGAGCCCTCTTCACGACTGTCATGGTGTGCTTGGACCACGTTAGTTTGTTGGTGATGTGGAGGCCAAGGAACTTGAAGCTCTTAACCTGCTCCACTGCAGCCCCGTTGATGAGAATGGGGGTGTGCTCAGTCCTCTTTTTCCTGTAGTCCACAATCATCTCCTTTGTCTTGATCACTTTGAGGTAGAGGTTGTTGTCCTGGCACCACACGGCCAGGTCTCTGACCTCCTCCCTATAGGCTGACATGACCCTCCAGCATGACAATGCCACCAGCCATACTGCTCGTTCTGTGCGTGATTTCCTGCAAGACAGGAATGTCAGTGTTCTGCCATGTCCAGTGAAGAGCCCGGATCTCAATCCAATTGAGCACGTCTGGGAGCTGTTGGAACGGAGGGTAAGGGCTAGGGCCATTCCCCCCAGAAATGTCCGGGAACTTGCAGGTGCCTTGGTGGAAGAGTGGGGTAACATCTCACAGCAAGAACTGGTAAATCTGGTGCAGTCCATGAGGAGGAGATGCACTGCAATACTTAATGCAGCTGGTGGCCACACCAGATACTGACTGTTATGTTTTATATTGACCTCCCCCCCTTCGTTCAAGGACACATTATTCAATTTATGTTAGTCACATGTCTGTGGAACTTGATCAGTTTATGTCTCAGTTGTTGAATCTTGTTATGTTCATACAAATATTACACATGTTAAGTTTGCTGAAAATAAACGCAGTTGACAGTAAGAGGACATTTCTTTTTTTGCTGAGTATATGTGCAAAAGTACTATCTCACAACTAAATGAAACCTTCACTCTTGCGCAGACATTTAGAAACAAAACATGCCAATTTGAAAAATAAGCCAGGGTAGTTTTTTTATTGTTGGATCTATAGGGGCGCTATTTCATTTTTGGATAAAAAACGTTCCCGTTTTAAGCGCAATTTTTTGTCAGGAAAAGATGCTCGACTATGCATATTATTGACAGTTTTGGAAAGAAAACACTCTGAAGTTTCAGAATCTGCAAAGATATTGTCTGTAAGTGCCCCAGAACTCATTCTACAGGCGAAACCAAGATGAAACGTCAAACAGGAAATGAGCAGAATTTCTGAAGCTCTGTTTTCTTATGTCTCCTTATATGGCTGTGAATGCGACAGGAATAATCTTAGACCTTCTGCCGTTTCCCCAAGATGTCGGCAGCATTGTGACGTATTTGTAGGCATATCATTGGAAGATTGACCATAAGAGACTACATTTTCCAAGTGTCCGCCTGGTGTCCTGTGTCGAAATTGGTGCGCAAAGCCAGGTGCAAGTATTTTTCCATTTGATAGAGAGGAGAAACCATGCTTCCACGAACGATATATCATCGATTGATTCTAAACAACGTTTGTCATGTTTTCAGTCGATATTATGGAGTTAATTTGGAAAAAAGTTCGCGTTTTGAGGACTGAATTTTCGGGTTTTTTTGGTAGCCAAATGTGATGTACAAAACGGAGCTATTTCTAATACACAAAAAATATTTTTGGAAAAACTGAGCATTTGCTATCTAACTGAGAGTCTCCTCATTGAAAACATCCGAAGTTCTTCAAAGGTAAATGATTTTATTTGAAGGCTTTTATGTTTTTGTTGAAATGTTGCCTGCTGGATGTTAGCGCTAATGCTAACGCTAAATGCTACGCTAGCTAGCTACTTTTACACAAATTATTGTTTTCCTATGGTTGAGAAGCATATTTTGAAAATCTGAGGTGACAGTGTTGTTTACAAAAGGCTAAACTTGAGAGATGGCATATTTATTTCATTTCATTTGCGATTTTCATGAATAGTTAACGTTGCGTTATGGTAATGAGCTTGAGTCTGTATTCACGATCCCGGATCCGGGATGGGGAGATCAGAGAGGTACTACTTTCGAGTAGTAAGACATGTATAAAAGCAACAGATACCATTAATAAGAAGTGGCTAGGAGCGTCTTATATGGTGAGTTACTGAGTGGCTAGGACAGGCAAGCCCCATACTATTGTGGAGGACTTAATTATTCCTGCTGCCGCGGATATGGCTGGGACAATGCTGGGGGAAAACGCCAAAAAGACTATACAGACAATGTCTTCATCAAACAACCCTGTTTCATGACACATCAGTGACATGGCAGGAGATGTTTTGAAACAATTACTGCTTCGCATACATGCCAGGGAATTCTATGCGTTACAGCTGGATGAGTCAACAGACGTGGCGGGCCTGGCACAGCTCCTGGTATATGTCCGTTATGTTAATGGGGGTCAATTAAGGAAGACATCCTTTTCTGGAAACCCCTGGAAACCAGGACAACAGGAGAGGATATTTTTAAGGTACTGGACAGCTTTGTGACATCAAATGGACTTCGGTGGTCAAGATGTGTTGGTATCTGTACTGATGGTGCAAAAGCCATGACAGGGAGACATAGTGGAGTTGTAACGCGCATGCAAGCAGTTGCTCCCGACCCCACTTGGGTACACTGCAGCATCCACCGAGAGGCTCTTGCTTCCTAAGGAATGCCTGACAGCTTGAAAGACGTTTTGGACACCACGAGTGAAAATGGTTAACTTTGTTAAAGCAAGGCCCCTGAACCCTCATGTATTTTCTGCACTATGCAATGATACGGGCAGCGATCATGTAACGCTTTTACAACATACAGAAGTGCGCTGGTTATCAAGGGGCAAAGTATTGACACGCTTTTTTCAAATTGATAGACGAGCTTAAAGTTCTTTACTGAACATAAATGTATTTTGTCTGACCGCTTGCATGATGACGAGTTTCTCCCACGACTGGCCTATCTGGGTGATGTTTTTCACTTGTCTGACTGCTTGCATGATGACGAGTTTCTCCCACGACTGGCCTATCTGGGTGATGTTTTTCACTTGTCTGACCGCTTGCATGATGACGAGTTTCTCACACGACTGGCCTATCTGGGTGATGTTTTTCACTTGTCTGACTGCTTGCATGATGACGAGTTTCTCACACGACTGGCCTATCTGGGTGATGTTTTTTCTCACCTGAATGATCTGAATCTAGGATTACAGGGACTCTCTGCAACTATATTCAATGTGCGGGATAAAATTGAGGCAATGATTAAGAAGTTGGAGCTCTTCTCTGTCTGCATTAACAAGGACAACACACAGGTCTTTCCATCATTGTATGATGTTTTTATGTGAAAATGAACTCAAGTTTACGGACAATGTCAAATGTGATATAGCGAAGCACCTGAGTGAGTTGGGTGCGCAATTACGTTGGTACTTTCCCGAAACGGATGACACAAACAACCCTATTCATTATCCCTTTCATGCCCTGCCTCCAGTCCACTTACCGATATCTGAACAAGAGAGCCTCATCAAAATGGCAAGAAGTGGTTCTGTGAAAATTACATTTTTGTCACGCTCTGATCTGTTTCACCTGTCTTTGTGATTGTCTCCACCCCCCTCCAGGTGTCACCTGTTTTTTGCTAGTCTGCCCGGTTTTGACCCTTGCATGTCCTGACCCCGAGCCTGCCTGCCACCCTGTACCTCCTGGACTCTGATCTCTGATCTTTTGCCTGCCCACGACCATTCTCTTGCCTGCCCCTTGGATTATAATAAATATCAGAGCCTCAAACCATCTGCCTCCTGAGTCTGCATCTGGGTCTCGCCCTGTGCCCTTATATAATTGATTCAGAAGCCACTGCCAGATTTCTGGATTTGGCTGTGCTCAGAGTATCCTGCCTTGGCAAATTTCGTTGTTAAGACACTGATGCCCTTTGCAACCACGTACCTATGTGAGAGTGGATTCCTCGCCCACACTAGCATGAAAACGAAATACAGGCACAGACTGTGTGTGGGAAATGATTCAAGACTGAGAGTCTCTCCAATACAACCCAACATTGCAGAGTTATGTGCATCCTTTCAAACACACCCTTCTCCTTAACCTGTGGTAAGTTATTCACAATTTTCGATGAACAAATCACATTTTATATGTAAGATGGCTAAATAAAGAGCAAAATTATTGATTATTATTATTTGTGCCCTGGTCCTATATGAGCTCTTTGTCACTTCCCACGAGCCGGGTTGTGACAAACTCACAGTCATTCTTATATTTAATAAATGTATCGTATAGTGTGTGTGTGTGTGGCATGCTTACAATGATGGCATAAAACAACATTTGAGAGTGCTCTGACCCTGGTGCTAGAGGGGGTACAGGTGGCCCTGGTGCTAGAGGGTTGTACAGCTGACCCTGGTGCTAGAGGGGGTACAGGTGGCCCTGGTGCTAGAGGGGGTACAGGTGACCCTGGTGCTAGAGGGGGTACAGCTGACCCTAGTTCTAGAGGGTTGTACAGCTGACCCTGGTGCTAGAGGGGGTACAGCTGACCCTGGTGCTAGAGGGGGTACAGCTGACCCTGGTGCTAGAGGGGGTACAGCTGATCCTGGTGCTAGTGGGAGTACAGCTAACCCTGGTGCTAGAGGGGGTACAGCTGACCCTGGTGCTAAAGAGGTTGAATATTTGAAGGGGTATGGGACGATAAAATGTTTGGGAGCCACTGATCTAGATTCAAGGCAGGAATAAGTAGTGAGACGAATGTAGTTCGACGAATCAGAATTCCGGGAGATATAGGTTGTGTGAACCTACGTGATGACACACCTGTACAGAAATCCTACAACTCCATTCCAAAACCATTGTAGAAGGAAGTGAAGGAGCATGTGCACACACTGCTTGAAAGAGGGGGGGTAAGAAAGTCAGTGGTCCTACTCATTACCTGTTGTGTGAGAACAGTGGGAGAGGTGAGGCCTATTCTCTGATTTCTAGGTTCCTATAGAAGATTTCTTGAGACTCGCAAAACCGTTGAATGAACTGCTCCAGCCCGACTGAGAAAATACAGTGGAGAGCAAAATGTCCCAAAGAACATCGAAAGGAAAGCTGAAAACCAAATGTTCAGGTCAATTGCCATCAAAGATGCCAGTAGAATGGACAGCAGCACACCAGGCCATTGTAGATAGATTTGTGAATGCAGTTAACTACCAGTAAACTACCAAAGGCAGCAGGAAAATATATGAATGATAGGTTATAGGCCGAAGACCTTGTCTCCAGCTGAAAATAACTATCACCTACACTCCAGAAAGCTCGAATTCCTGGCTCTAAAATGGGCTGTGACAAGTTCCGTGATAATCTCTACTATGCCTCATCTTTTACAATATACACAGATAACAATCCCCTTATATTTGTGATGAGTACTGTCAGGTTTAACGCTGTAGGGCACAGATGGGTGCGTGAACTAGCAAACTTACATTTTTTTTTATTTATTTTTTTACATTAAGTACCGCCCAGGGAAAGTCAATATTGACGTAGACACTCTATCCAGAAACCTACTTGCCCTCCAATAAGGGTGAATGCGAGTTCACCAACAACATGACTCAAGATGTAATTACTGCCATCTGGAAGGAAAGTAAAGGTGTCAAAGAAAAGGAGGCTATGTGGGCAGCTGCTCTGTCAATCAGTCTTCCATTTCCTGACAACACTAATGTCTGGGAAGACATGATACCGTTAACCGTTGAGGACATCCAAGCTGCCGAAGAGGTTAAAGGGGCGACAACCAACAGACACCGAGAAAAGTGACCCTCCAAACTGGAGATAGAGTCTTGGTGAAGAATATGTTAGAGAGAGGAGAACCAGGCAAGTTGCAGGCCTACTGGGACATTGCCATACACAGGGTGGTAATAAAGATTGGGGAAGTACCAGTCTACAAGGTGGAAAGGGAGAATGGTGCTAAGGGCATCAGAGTTCTCCATAGCAACATGCTGTTGTTAGTGAACGACATACCTGTGTGAAACATGAGACCTTGGAAGAGAGGAAACAGCATGCTAGTAAAAGATCATCAAACATGGAACATGGAGGAGATGGGGATGAAACTTCAGAAGAATCTAATGAGGAGGAAGACATCTGTTCTCGTGGAGTTAACCCAGTTGCAAGCGCAGAACACCCAAGACCTCAGATAAAATCACTGACAGAAGAGGCCTATATGTTTCATCCCTGTATTCAGGATACAGAAAGTAGTTAGTATGAGAACATGAAGCAGGAATCAGAGGTCCTAGAAGAACCAAACAATGAGGATTGGGACAATGCCGAAGGGAGAGAGGACCATGTTGAAAGGAGAGATGACACTCCCGAAACTGTAGTTGGGCCCAATCCAGACAATGGTTGTTCATGTATGAATGACGTCAT